>NW_019174687.1:3297351-3329989 GCF_002260705.1 Seriola dumerili
TACTTTACATATTATGTTTCTATTTATTATGCTACGCTCCAAATGTTTCATATGTGAGTGAATAGAAGAGGAGACGACTGCAGCGCTTTCAATCAAAGGTGGATGTCGAGAAAAGTCTTGACTCCTGATGACGTGTAATGCACTTCATATGACCACACTCCGCTGCCAGCCTGCCAGATAATCAGATGTAGATTCAGCTTCTCTTCGTACCTACAAACAGGACGGCTGTATCAATGGACTAAGCCCTCGCTGTGTTTTACAGTAAAGATGAGAATCATTGTTGAAAGACAAACAGATTGTTTTAAATTTTGGTGGAACTTAGAGTAGCAACAGCACCAAATATTTCCTGAGAAAAAAACAGGAGATAAGGCCGTGTAAAAGTTTGTTTTGGACCTGAGAGCTGACTCAGACTAAGGTGGGGTATTGACAAAAGAGTTACTCTGGGGAAGCAGCTGGCTGGAGAGCGCTGATGGGCTGACTGAGGAGGGTTGAAGCAGGGAATGGTGGAGACCGGCTGAGGATTAAAGCAGGTGAAGGCGGAGGGATTGGCAGTGTGGGGGGGGGGGTGGGCGTGAAGAGCGCTGGCTGGCGCTGGGAGTCTGGACATTAAACACAGGCAGGAACAAGAGCAACTAGAAGCTGTGGCAGAGCCTTAACATATTTTTTCCTACTTTTTTTGTCATTCAACCAACAGTGTCGTTGACTTTTGAGACTGGGAGGCTGTTGTCGCGTGGAAGCATAAAAAAAAGAATGATATGGTTCTATCTGACATTTGTCAAAATTGAGTATCCATATATTTTTTTATTCTGTGACAAACTATTAACATATGTGAAGTTTTTGTTTAAGTTGTTTGCATTTGTGGACTCCTTATCTAGAAAACAAAAATATCTATATCTGCTTTATGAAATGCAACAAAATTTGAAACTCAAAATCTCAAAACTGCTCAAAACGCAGATAGAAGTAGACGTGATGACTCTGCTGTCTCTGCTACGCGCGGTTGAAAGAAACGAAGGTGTGGTTGTTCAGGTTGGAGGAGTTGCTGACTAAAGTATTTATTTACTTTCCACTACTGTTTTATGTGTTTTTAAATGTTAGTTTTACTTACTGTTACATTTGTTGTCGTTTAGTTTCTGGCCTGTGTTTGCCTGTTTGTTGTGTCTGTTCAAACCTACACTCTGTGGCACGTAACAAAACCAAAGAATGTAAATAGTAAACAAAAATCAGTATGTAAGCACGTACTGTACAGTGTGTGTGTGTGTGTGTGTGTGTGTGTGATACAGCATCAAGGTTACAGCTCTGTCCTGCCTTCAGATCAGCCAATGATCCGCTGAAACATCGATAAACAGCACAGACACACAAGAGCATCTGACTCAATTATTCATCACTAAACTCTTTTGCCCTCCGTTAGCAAATCAATAAGCTGCTATAATCAGCTTTGTACTGAGGGAAAGTAGCTCACTATACACACTATACTTTACATATTATGTTTCTATTTATTATGGCTACGCTCCAAATGTTTCATATGTGAGTGAATAGAAGAGGAGACGACTGCAGCGCTTTCAATCAAAGGTGGATGTCGAGGAAAAGTCTTGACTCCTGATGACGTGTAATGCACTTCATATGACCACACTCCGCCTGCCAGCCTGCCAGATAATCAGATGTTAGATTCAGCTTCTCTTCGTACCTACAAACAGGGACGGCTGGTATCAATGGACTAAGCCCTCGCTGTGTTTTACAGTAAAGATGAGAATCATTGTTGAAAGACAAACAGATTGTTTTAAATTTTGGTGGAACCTTAGAGTAGCAACAGCACCAAATATTCCTGAGAAAAAAACAGGAGATAAGGCCGTGTAAAAGTTTGTGTTTGGACCTGAGAGCTGACTCAGACTAAGGTGGGGTATTGACAAAAGAGTTACTCTGGGGAAGCAGCTGGCTGGAGAGCGCTGATGGCTGACTGAGGAGGGTTGAAGCAGGGAATGGTGGAGACCGGCTGAGGATGAAAGCAGGGGTGAAGGCGGAGGGATTGGCAGGATGGGGGGGGGGGGCGGTGAAGAGGCTGGCTGGCGCTGGGAGTCTGGACATTAAACACAGGCAGGGAAAGGAACAACTAGAAGCTGTGGCAGAGCCTTAACATATTTTTTCCTACTTTTTTGTCATTCAACCAACAGGTCGTTGACTTTTGAGACTGGGAGGCTGTTGTCGGCGTGGAAGCATAAAAAAAGAATGATATGGTTCTATCTGACATTTGTCAAAATTGAGTTATCCATATATTTTTTTATTCTGTGACAACCTATTAACATTATGTGAAGTTTTTGTTTAAGTTGTTTGCATTGTTGGACTCCTTATCTAGAAAACAAAAAGTCTATCAGTTCTGCTTTATGAAATGCAACAAATTTGAAACTCAAAATCTCAAAACTGCTCAAAACGCAGATAGAAGTAGACGTGATGCTGCTGTCTCTGCAGCATGAACTACTGATGGGTATAATGCCCACCCAACCAATATCACCGCCAGCCGCTCCTGCCAACTGATTTAATGTAATTTCTTTAACTTGTTCTTTTGTTTTATCCTGTGTGTTCTCAACATTTTGACATTTACAGCAGCAGCAGAGCTTCTCAAGAAAAGCCTGTTAGTAGTTTTACTTGTAGGTCCAGCATTTCCTCAGGCACAGGGAATTTAATCCTATATATACCATCCACCCCCCTCCCTCCCTCCCTCCCTCTCTGCACTGTTTCCTAAGTCTCCTCTATATAAGCTGATGATCCGTTTGCTTAATAAAACTCCAGAGAATGATACTTGGGCTGTAGTTAAGCTTCTTAACAGAGATCCCTGTTTGCAAGCATGACCTTAAAATGTAGAATATGTCACTGCTGTTCATAGTTGTAAGGGAAAAAAAGTCTTCACAGTTATTGTTCTGTTAAAGTACATGGGCTGTTTGATTATAGATCAGGTCTAGGTTCTATATTGATACTGTGAAAGTATCAAAGCGCTCAGTCCACAGAGAAATGCACACAGCCTGTATTCAGAAACTGAGCCTTAAAACCAGCCGTCAGGACTTCTGGAACTTTGTGATGTCACAACAAAGCAGTCACCCCTACCAGCCATCCCAAGCCCCACCCACCCACCTGGATCCACCATCCAACCTTGCAGGATTTGGTTTCTCTGAATAAAAAATATCAATATCAGATTTCAGGTAAACACTCAAACGGTCAGCCAATCAGAAGAGAGGCACAGAGCCTCCTCTCTTCTGATATCTGAAATATATCTTCTTATGGATCAACACTTCAAATAAAACACAGGAGAAGAGGAAAATATGGAGCTTTAAATATAACAGAAAGAAACAGAGACATGCATCAGTCAGTAGTTGGTATATATTCGGTAGCTATATTTAACTTCAGCTACATACAGTGAAGCCAGTTTGCCCTCTCATCCCTTTCAGGTCTCAGTAATCAGTATTCCCTTTTATTTGACTACTGGATCCAATTTGAATGGCAGCGTGATGTTCCGGTCTCCGGTCAAACTGAGCTGCACCTTAATTCACCTGACAAAAGAGAACAAAGAGCGAACCCCCCCCTTCGGGTCCCTTTATCTTTCTTACTTTTAATTGGGCCACTCGATCAAAGGGGGATGTCTTGCCAATGAAACACTGTCATTTTAATTTTCTTTCATTAGCTTTCAAATTACTTAGCAGTCCTCTGACGGGGGACCAGGCATCTTTAAGATGGAAATGAAAGAGTGGTTTGGGGTAGAAAGGAGGAAAAAAAAGAAAGACGCAGTGGGTCACCACACAGCTGCTGTGCGCCCGTTGATATCCAGACAGTATATTCTGACCTTCGATTTCTCAGGTGGGAAATGTTGCGATGGGGAGAGATGGAGAGATGGGGGTCTTGACTCTGACAGTGTGTGTGTGTGTGGGGGGGGGGGTTAGCAGGTGTCTTTTCTCTTTACTTTTTCATGAGATCACAAGGCAGTGAAGAAGCTCCTCCAAAGGTCTAGGTAAGAGTGACCTCACAAAACATGATTTCGGCCTTATGAACAAGATATCTCAAGAATTCCCCAAGGGAATTTCTTCAAATTTAGTACAACCATTCACTTGGACTCAAGGGGCGAACTGATTACAGTTTGGTGGTCAAAGGTCAAGGTCACGGTGACTTTTTTAGCCATTACTCAAGGCTTCACTATTTCACACAAATGGTTAATATTGTATGACTCCGGATAAACAGGGATGTAATCTGAAACTAGTCTGAGTGGCAAAGGCAGACACCCGTGAGACTGTCTGTGGGTGTAGGTTTCCATTGAAATGAATGGACGGAATGTTTTCATATATTTTTCAACCTTCTACTCATTCATACTTTCAGCTAGAAACCCCATTCAAGCTTTAAAAAGTTCAGAAATTTCCCTTCCTTTTAGGTTATGTCTTTTATATCCCATTCATAGTTTTTTACATAGTGACAGTTCAGGCTTCATGAATGTTTCTGGACCTTTTCAGGTTTTTACATTAGTGTGTATGTTGCGGAATGTTCGAAGCTAGAGTGAGACAAGGTGGTAAACTGCTCAAAAAATGTGTTTAACTTGTCCTCACGGCCACAAATTTCACTCTTAAAACATCATTTTTTCACAGATTTTAGACAAATTCAACTTCTTTCACGTAATGTGACTACCAGTGCTCAGTGACTTGCACAGTTTGAACTACAAGCTTCAAAGTGGAAGGACAACCTTCCAACTGACTCAATGTAAACTGACACCAGAAAATCATGGAGGACAACAGGAAGCGGGCCATTTTTAAAATCGGTGCACCTCCCACATTTATCACACCACAGACAAATATTTTAGGCAATAATAGTTAGTCTTTGATTGGAAAGCCAGAGTTTGAGAGGTGTATCTCACGTCACCCAATTGTTTGTTAACAAGCGTTTTGAAGCCAGGAGTTTGCATTTTGGCCGTCGCCATCTTGGTTTTTTGAAACCAGAAGAAACCATATTTGGAGGAAAGGGTGGAGCTGGGGAGGAGTGAGGGATGGATCTGACCCTGACCCCGAGAACCGAGAACACTGGACGCCCACCTACACCGGCTACCTGACCGCAGTAGGCTCCTGGATACGCGGTACGAAGTTGCTGCTAACCCAGTTAGCATTCATAATTCGAGGTAAACTTTATATCTTGTGTTAAAATAATCTTAGTAGCTAATTGCATACGTGTCCACATTTGGTAAATATCACATATATGAGGAGAAACCTTGTAATATTAGCTGAAGTTACTGTGTGTAAGCTAACTGTGTGGTGTAACCGCTTGTATTAAAACCATAGACCGAGGGAAAACATGTTATAACGTGTTTTAAAATGAGTTCTGAAAAGCGAAGGTGACGTCACCGAACTTAGTGTTAACAGAGACAGCGGGTTGTCAATGTCGGTAAGTCACGGTCACTAAACGATCCCGTTATTACAGGGAACTGTCGTGTCTGGACGTGCTGTTAAAGAGCAGAGCAGCGGACGTGTGTGTCGTGTTTGTTCATATTAAGTTTGGTTCAGTGTTAGTCGGCTAGTTTTCAGCTCTAGTTCATTTCATTATTGATGACAGGAGTCAAAACATCTGTTGGAATGATTCTGTCCATCATGACGTGCACCTGCACAATGACACCAAACTGAGTATTAGTTTCTATTCTGTTGTTATTTAATGTAAAACGGTTCAGCAGACTGTTATTACAAC
This sequence comes from Seriola dumerili, assembly GCF_002260705.1. Lineage (NCBI taxonomy): Eukaryota > Metazoa > Chordata > Actinopteri > Carangiformes > Carangidae > Seriola > Seriola dumerili. The sequence goes on from NW_019174687.1 coordinate 3,303,055, forward strand.
TAAGATGAGGGAATAATGTATTTTCAGATATCTGTGATCATCTAATCAGAGTGCTGTTTCTTTTGTCTTTCTCTCTATACTATACAATATGATATTGATCTGATTTCTCTCTATTATAATGTTTTTTTCCATCCAGCCAAGGTCTGGATCTTTGGCGACACCTACAACCTCTTGCAGTGATGATGGAGGCCCTGCACCACCTCCACCTGCAGTGTCCACACATGAAGATCTTCTCTTCCCAAACATACACACAGTGTCTTATATGATAATATAGTATTTTTTTTTAATGTAACACTTGTAGTTTTTAGTTGTTACTAAAAATTATGTTGCACTGTTGATTCAACTACCTCTTTTTATTATGCAAACTTACATATGACAGTGAAATTCAGCTTTAACTTCATCCACAACTTTATTTTATTTTTGATTTTAAATAGTTACAGTTGATTGTAAATTGTACACTGCAGTATTTAATTAATCCTTTTATTACATTCTTTCATACATGTTTCCAGTGTTGTAAATTGTTGAAATTAACGTAGTTTATAATGTCCAATAAAGTTATTTATGAAGCTCTTGCTTTAACTTTTTTATAGAACACATAGAACACATACAACACTGACAACGAAAGATCAAAAAACATGCTGATGTTAATTGGTAAATACTTTCACCTGTGGAGGTGGTGACAGTGCTAGAGATGATCCATCACTTAATCACAGTTTAATATTTATAAATTCCGTTCTTAAAAGTGTTGCTACCATCCCCTGTAAACAACAGCAGAAAGGAAGTTGCAGGTAAGAAACTGAACCTGTGAATTCTGAAGACAGAGTGTATTCCCTCCAAGCACAGACAGACACAAGTGGTTTTCTTGCTACTGATGTATTTGATGTATTCAAATCCACCGTGAAAACTAAACACAGTAAAAGCATATTAGGTCAACATAAACATTCAATGACATTTTACCTGTAAAATAAGGCAAATAAAACAAACACCTCGTTGGCTGCATGCTAGGTTGCAGGAAATAAGCCTTCATGTCTGGTCTTCCTTCCTCACTTCATGTAGTCAATAAGTCTTATTTATGAGAGAGCAGTCCAACGGTATTTCCTGAGCAACTTGTAGCAGGTGCGCTGTTCCTCGTCCCTCCGCTGTGGTTTCTTTGTCCCACTGATTGCTGGGCGGTGGCACATACCTTTTATATACGGGTCTGGTCCCATCCGCCGCTTTCTCTCTTCTCTTCCGGGGCCACTTACCACTGTGGTGGTGTGGCGTGGCGTGGTGTAGCCGGTGCAGGTGTGGTGGAGCCATTGTGGTGTGGCTGTGCGCGCACCGGAGCGCTGTTTGGCATGTTGGCCATCGTGGCGCACGCTCTTCCTTCAGTGTACAGGTATGCGCACCGCCGTTCTCCCTCCTCAGCGTGCCATATTGCGCAGCAGTGACACAGTCCCATTCTCTGCTGCAGGTTGCAGATTATTGTCGCCGTGGGGAGCGGGCTAGCCCCGCTGGAAGCCCCCTTGTGTGGGTTTGTGCATCCTCGTGGTGAGTTGGCGTTGTCCGTTCTCCCTCCTCCTCCTCCTCCTTCCTCCTTGTTCGCCTCCTGGCTAATTATTAATAATTTGTGCCACAGTTTGGACCAGGCAGAAGTCGGGGAGTAACTCCGCTGCTTGGCCTGCTGTGACGCTGCGCCGGTGAGGTCCATTCAGAGACTAATCCACCGCCACGGCTCGCTGGACGGCGCTGCTGTTTTGGCTCGATAGATCGATCTGGCTTTACCGTCTGTTTTATTGCCTGTTTGATTTTAATGTTACCTGGCTCCGCTGTCAGAATACCGCTGTGTCGATGCGGCTGTTTTAGCATTCTTTGCCGCTGCTTTTGTTTATCGATTAATACAATTATTTAGTTACTTTGAACATTGATTTTACTATTTGAGATCTAATTCTTTTTGTTATTTGTTTATTGATTAAGGTGATTATTCATTTGAGCATCACTTCATTGAGTTTGATTTCTTTTGTAGATTCTTAATTGTCTCTGTTATATTGTATCTGAAAATTTAAATTATCTTGTTATTTACTTTATTGCTTATTGTTGTTTGGTGCGAGTGTGTTGCAGTTGTAAGGTGCGGCCATTTTATTGTTCCTTTTTCTCCCTGTGGACAGGTGCTGTGGGCTCCGAGCGGCGACCCAATCCGTGGTGGCGGTTCTTCACGTTTTCAGTTTGTGTGTGTGTGTGTGTGCAGTGTCACAGGTGTTATTTTAGCTTCCTCCTCCCTCATTGGTTTCGGGCCGCCGAGGAAACCCAGCACTGTCCGTTCCCCCTCCCCTTTGGCCCCCGTATCTAACATTAGGTGCTATAGACAGCATATATGGGACTTTTATTTTTTTTAGCAATTATTGTTTAATAAAAGTTTGTATTGTGAACACTGTCTCTTGCCCCGTGGTGATTTCGAACTTGTGTAGCCTTTAGCCTCCCTTTGTAAAGATTTGTGATTACTTCCTGGGGTGAAATTCCCCAGGTGGCGTTGTTCGACAGCAAAAATTCATTAGGCTACTCTATGACCGCCACTTTGCCACAGACTGTTCAAAATAAAAGCACTGGTTCTTATTTTAAATTAAACAATATACAAATGATAAATGCAACCAAAATAAATTACAAAGAATGAAATTGGTCTTATAAAAGCAAATAAATTCTATAAACAATGTAAAAATGATCATGGCAACAGTTACACAGAGAATAATAAACAAACCAATCAACAGTTAGTCTGTCATTTCATCAGAGGAAGCTGAACTGGGAGAGGTTTTTTAGCATCATCATCATCACAGCACATTTGAGAACTCAGGATGTCCATGCAGTCTCCCTTCTCCACAACCAGATGAATGGAAACAAATGGGCTGCTCTGTCCATGAGCTCCTCCTTCTGTTGGCACAGATCACTCAGTTTCCACAGTGTGGAAACCTTTCAAATGACAATAAAACACAAACACTTGAGTTAACGACTGTAATATTAACAGGGATGCAAATTTTGGCTAGCAAAAAATAGGCTTAAAACAAAATGTTCTTACCGGGTGAAATTGAACTGCCGACTCCTGAGTGTCTTTTTAGAACAACTGAACACCGAACAAGACATTTTCAGGCAAACATGTTGGAGCTAACTTTGATGAACAGAAAACACAATGACAAGTCAAATGTCCGACACATCGCTCTGGCCTCTATCCGGATGAATAGGCAGGTCACCCTGTGTGTCAATCACGTGGTAGCCACGCCCTAAAACCACTCTGCTTTAATGTCTATTTTCTTTTAAACAGAACCATTATTTGAAAAATGATCCATCATGCTGTATTGAAGAAAACTTCAAACTAGCGACTTACACCATAAACACATAATGAAAACGTTTACCGAGGTAATAAATCAAGTGACAACTAGGGTCATTTTCCCATAGACTTCAATACAATCAGGCTTCTTTTTGCAACCAGTGGAGTCGCCCCATGATGGTCATTCGATCGAATGAAAGTTTAAGGCACTTCAGATCATTTTCCAGACCCGGAGTCGACGTCCATTTTTATATACAGTCTATGGTTTTAACCAGGTGTGACTAAGCAGTTACCATCACTATGGCAACCATTAACTGGAGCTGGCCACACAGCTGATTCAGATCAGCTCATTAGATTTACACAGATACACAGAGACAAAGACACACACACACACACAAACGTACAACAACATGGTACCAGCATTTCAAGCCCAGTGTCATTTAGCTGCTTCCTGCATGTTCTTACTTTCTTCTAAAAACTTTATTCAAATTTTAAACAGGTCGCACAGATAAATATTCAGCTTTTTCACAACCTTGATAAATTTTCTTTTAACCTCAGTTCAATTTGCATGCACATTTCAGGCTATTCATAAAGCAATTTCACTGCTTACACTACAGTTTACATTCATCATCTCTTGCCCATTTTCCAACTCTTAATATTACTTTTTCATACAAATTCAAGGCAACAACGCGGTTTAGCTTCAGCTTGTGCAGAAGCAGCAATCCCCACTGCACTTTCTTCAGAAATTGCAGTTTCTACTTTATCATCTCTTTGCTCCTAAAAACAGAAAAAGAAGCGCTCAACTCAGCAGAGACGAGGCCCCGGGGTCCGTCGGTCTGAATGCCGCGATGTGTGGGTGTTGATTTTCCTTTACTTAAAAACAGTGTCTCCGGCGAGGCTGAGGATGTGTCAGCATCTCCTCCAGAGCTTACAATTTAAGTCAAGAAGCAGGAACATGCTGCAGGAAAATGAAAAAAAAAGCACTAATCTCTTATTCTATTTCAGTGAAGCAATTTGGAGACCCAACACTCTCCCTGCACTTTGTCTTCCATCCGCTTAACCCTGAACAGCCATTATCAAGCTTTCAAAGTTCCTAACATCTAAAAGCTCTTCCTGCTTTGACCTACTTTCTTTTTCCTCTCCTCTTTTTTCGCTGCTTGTGTCCTGCTGGTATGATTGACGTGTCATGAGTCCAGTTGTTCAGGGTGTCAGCAGTCTGCCAATTAAACCAAAGGGGAGCAGGTAGGTCTATGATTAGATTCAGCCCGGAAGGTTTTACCTCACTGAGGTGACTTAGAAACAACCTTAACTGTCAAATCACAAAAATCCTCTTGTACAGAAGCCAGAAGTCGAGGTGGAATTTAAAAAGTGCACATGGGTCTGAAGTTTCAGCCAAAAAAAAAAGCTGCACTTTCTCACCTCTGAAGTCTTTTTGTCAGTAGCTGCTTTAGCCATGATCACCCAACATTCACTTTATATTGTTTTGGGCTGCAGCTAACAATTATTTTCATTATCAGTTAATTAATAATTTCGTCAATTAACTATTATAGTCTATTAAATCCATCCTAGCTCCCCAGAGTCCAGCCATCCAAGAACCAAAAGTTTTAGGTCTGCCTGAGTCAAACATAAAATCTGGGAATACCATAGCAAAAGAAAAGGAGTTATTAAATATGTGATTTGTACAGGCGGCAGTCGTTGAGATGACCATGTGATCTGCCCACTTTCTCCTGAGATTGGATTAATTGAATATCACCCTATTATTTTTCCCAGAGAGCTAATCACAGATAATTGATTCTGTGATGTTCGTGATCAGTCAGCGGCAGAAGAAAACCCTGATTGATCTGCTGCTGATTGACTGAAAGCAGCAGAAAGATAATAAGAGGGCGTTTAAGTAAAAATCAATATCGTTTAGGTTCATTTACTGCTGTGTATCCTGCTGATAGATGGACAGAGCAGCAGCCGGGGGTGGGGGGGGGGGGCACAAGTTCACTCCTCACTGTGTCTTTTTCTGTTATCTGTTATTGTGGATAATGCGGCAACAAAATGTGCTCGATTTAAAAATAGTCCCTGTCTTTTTTTTTTTTTTTTTTTGCTTTTGACAGTGATATAAAAGCCGTGATATGAACCCTGTGTTCTTGTGTTTTCCTGCAGCTCCCATATTTCTGCCACCGTCTCCGGCAAAACTGTCCACATACATTTTGTTCTGGTTTGGAGTCAAACTGTGTCTCTGAGCCGGCGAGCAGGTGGCTGATTGTCAAACAGATGAAGACGACAGGCTGCATCGCAATGAAGTGGGAAGAAGGGCGTCTGGAGCAAATAATTAAGGGCTCGGCGTGCACATAAAAAAAGGCAAACACTGGTGTTTAAATTCTGCCGAGGCATCAATCCTCCGCAAATCCCCTACACGCTGCACCGATGGCAGCATCTCCGTGTTTCTGCGGATGCAAATAAAAGCAAAAATGTGGGAAGGAAAAAAAGAAGTAGCTTGAGACTTAAAGCAGTGACTTTAAATAGAAATATTAATATGGTCTGGTTTTTTTTGTTTTTTTTTACCATGAATGATGCAGCTGAAAGTGTCCAAGTCAATTTTTTTCTCCAACAAGATGCAGATTTGTGTAAACAGGAAAAACCTCTGCACATTATTTTTTTGTATCTGGACCAGATGGATATCTGGAAGAAAAGCCAGGAAGAGAGAAAGATGAACGGAGAGAAACTCAAGATCTGTGGAGGCCGGAAACTGCATGCCAATAAAAGTGTAAAAGAGAAAAATCAGTATATCCACAGAGAGGTGGTTCCAAGCATGTGGGTCAGGAGCAGAGCTAGCAGTCACAGCATAACTTATCAAGATGAAATAACGCAAGTCACAGCGGATGGGGCGAAGTAAACCTGGAACCTTGTCAGAGTTAGCATTAGCACAACCACTAACACTGTCAGCCACTGCCAGTTACAAGCTAACAACATAAACAAATAAAAGATGCTAACTCCGCTAACTGTTCTGATCCATTTGCTAGTCTCTGGTTCTGGTCTCAGACTCCTCATCTGAGTCTGGGTCTGACTGAGGCTCAAACATGTGGCTGAGTCTCTCTGATGTTTCCTCCTCTAACCATCTTGATACTCTCTGCTCTTTCACCTGTCCACCTGGAGACAGCAGGTGGTGGGCGGGGCTCAAGACCTGATCCAGATTTTTTTTTTTTTTTTTTTTCCCCCACTTTCTATGTGTGAAACCACCTTAAACTAAACATTAATCATAGCAAAGGATTTTACAGAGTTTAAAACATCTGGAGAGGAACTTTAATCATATAACTTCATACTTATGTTCGCGTGTGTGTGTGTGTGTGTTGTGGAACTAGATGTGGCTACCTCTCCTGGCTCCTGGTAGTCCTGCACACCTGACAGCAATCTGTAATCTGATTTCTGGGTCCCAATATGAGTCTGATGCCATAGACCAGGACTGATGTGAGGCTGCACCCTTAAATAAACTACACTTGTGTTACAACCCCCAAGAGGTTTTAAACCAAAAATGAAGCCCCAAAGTCCCAAAGACTGATTGAACAGCTAAAAGAAGAAGAGAAAAGAAGGGAGGCCACCAGACCAAACCACAATGGATTGCAGAATCTGGTGTCTTCTCTCCAATTTAAAAAAAAAACAAAAAACAACTCTGACCCAACAGAAATGAAACCACAAAAATAGGACAACTGGATCCATCAGTCAAAATAAAGAAACAAACCCTACCACAGCAGTGGCTGGCAGATGGAGGAGAAGGGCTCTGAGCTGGGATCCCTGCCGACTTTATAGATTTCCTTCCACCAATCAGCCCAGACCTGGTTCACCTGAGTAAAAAGAAGCAGGCAAATCATGACGCATTTGGCACATCACCAACAGGGGGGGGACAATGTAACAACTTGTCCATTTTTTAGAGCGCTGGAGAAATCATTCATTCCCCATAAGATGAACTACACATTTAAAGAGGTACAAATAAAGTCTTCTTTGACCTTTGACCTTTTTTCTTATCCTCAGTTGATATAAACACATGAAGCAGAAGTCAACACTCATGTATTTTGTCTTTTTTCTGTGTTTAAATGCAAAAATAATGCCATTCTCTATTTAAACCAGCTGCTATACCTCTGCTGTTGCTATGGTTGCCGTGCTCGTGCTAAGGATAGGGTTTAAAGACAGTAAACAGCAAACCAAAAGGTTATCCAAGCCCTGTGAAGGCACATAACACACTTCCACAGTGGTAAAACTATGTCTGTTCACATTAAAGAGGAAAGTCACATTAAATCCTGAGCTTTAGGAAAATTTGATCCTGGCTACTGTTCGCCTGTTTCCACCCGGCACGAGTATTAAAGATGGATTAAAGACACACATGCTATCTGCAAAGTGAGATTAAAATCATGTACGCTCTGCAAAATGAGATTAATGTTGTGGCTGACAAACTATATCTGTTTCCCCGCAGTAAATCTGCACCCGTGTGTTATAGCCTCGCTCCCATTCATCGATGCAGATCAGCCACGTGATGCGAGTACGGGCGGCCTTTGACGCTTCATCGCCATTCCAGAGATTTACAGGAGGAGATGTTTTGTTTTCAGCCTCAGAGTCACGTTCTGGTGTCCCATCTGTCACATTTCTGACAGCGTTTATGGGGCAGCAGGTAGTGGGGCCGCATCATGTGATGCCGGCCGCTTTAATTATGTGGACCAATAAATCTGCTCTTGAAGAAATGTCAGTCAGTGAACAAAAGATGTGGACGGCTGCAGAGGGTAAGGATGAGGAGCTGTGCAGGTTGAATTACATGGGTTCATCAGTTCCTAGGGGGTCTTCTAATTCAGGGAGGAAGGGGTCCTTGATCTGCTCGCCTCTTGGGACGAGCAAACCAGTTCCAATACCATAAGATCGGTCAGATGGTCTTTTTAAGAGCTACTCTCTAAATGTCATCTCTGAGTCCTCTGAGTGAAAGTAAAGTCTTATCTATTAAAGCTCCATATTCTCCTCTTCTTCTGTGTTTTATTTGAAGTGTTGATCCATAAGAAGATATATTTGTGGTTTTAAGAACCAAAAACCATCTCAATGTAGTTTTACATCCCCTCTCTCAGGCTTCTCTCTGGAGCTCTACTAACAACAGGTCAGTGAACCAATCAGAAGAGAGGAGGCTCTGAGCCTCTCTTCTGATTGGCTGACTGTTTTCTGAGTGACCCAATAAAAAATATAGCAGATTTCATGTAAACACACAGAGAAACCAAATCCTGCAAGGTTGAATGGTGGGTCCAGGTGGGCGGGGCTTGGGGCGTGGCTGACAGCGGGGACTGCTTTCACAAAGTTCCAGAAGTCCTGACGGCTGGTTTTAAGGCTCAGTTTCTGAATACAGGCTGTGTGCATTTCTCTGTGGACTGAGGCTTTGATACTTTCACAGTATTAATATAGAACCTAGACCTGATCTATAATCAAACAACACATGGACGTCTACCTTTAGACTATATGAGACCTTTTAAGCAACCAAAAGCACAAAAGACGACAGAGTGTTGATTTCAAATGAATTTTTTTTTCATTCACATGATTTGAACCAAAGCCTCCTCACTGCTTACTTTCTTACCTCTGCTGAGCCTCCATGATGTTTTTTCTTCATGATGTCTATATAATGAATGGGTAGGTTGCCATTGGCTGTGTGTTCCACGCTCCATCAGTTTGGTCCTGACCTGATTTCGGGGCGGTGAAGACCACTGGAGCAAACTGAAGCTCTTCCTGCTCTTCATGACCTCGTGCCTCCGCAATTCTGTTAAAAGCCTCCAAATCCGTCCATCATTAGCAAAGCTCCGAGCTCTTCTCTGATTGTTTTTGTGGCTGGAAATGGGAGAGGTTCATTTCATAACATGTGATATCTCTATTTTGGGAGAAATGTTCCTCAATTTTACTTTGTAATATCCTAAAAAAAACTGGAGGAACCAGATTGTAAGACGATTCATTTTCCCAACATATCTGATTCACTCATGTTGTTTGGCCTCTGCACAGTGAATAAGCAACAATCCCTTAATTAACATGTCCCACTTCTGCTTCTGCAGCCAGAGAGAAATGACTGTTCGAAAGAGTTAACCCCCCCCTGCAACAGAGGAAGTGAAGTTGTCACAGCTCATAAAGGTGAGTGACAGGTGTCGGGGCAGGAGTCCGGGACTCAGAATAAATACATTTCAAAAACCTCAGGGTGGAAAGTTCAAGATTTTGGCTTCAAATTGTGTCGTGGAAGCATAAACTGAATAAAAGCAGTCCCCAGCCCGAGTGCCTTCTTTACACAGTCATTACATTGTACTTCCTGCCTGAATGAACGTGCATTTAAACAAACCAATCAGTCTGAACATGAAGTGACACTTTGCCTTTATAGCAGCAGTTATTTTTTTGTTTTGAATCCAATCTCCATCACAGCAAATTACAGGTTGCACTCTGCTGAACAGTGAAAACAGTTCTCTATCTGTTCCGCAGCTGTGCCAGTCTCTGCTTTATTACCTTCAACTGTCCGTCAGTGTCATGTGTGTCTCTCATTTATTAGTATTTTGGTTGTTTGCACAGAAAATGTGCAGGTTACAAGAGTGTCTGTAACGCTGAGGTTCAGTCCTCATAGAAGAATATATGAACCACAAATGGCTCTTATCTGTTTCCTCTGTCTGTTTTGGCCTGTTAATTACACCACAAACCGACTTCCTCTCAAAACTCCTCAAGATGTCCGTGTTTGAACTGTTTTTTCACTGTGGTTCAGTTTAGTCATCTGCGACAGACTGTTTCATTTCACTGATTTGGAGCCACTTCTATCCATTGGAGACAGCGGACTGCGCCACCATCACCACTGCCACCACTGCCTCATTAAAGAGAGCTGCTGGCTCTGATCAAAGGAGAAAAGTATTGTTATCCAGCAGACTTGTTCCCTGAGGTTTCACCTCTACAGACGTTGGATGTTACTGCAGGCTGAGCACCGGCACAAAGCAGCTACACACTGTTGTAGGAAATCAGACATATACAGGAATATGTGTCATAGATATTATTACATTTTCAGGTGAAACTAGATATATCTTGCATGGTTTTATTCATTTTAGACCACAATTTAAATAATCACAACTGAAATTTAACACAGAAGAAGCAATAACTTCCAAATTTAGTTTGTTTGACTAACACTAAATGAGAAAATCTATATAATGTTTTCTAATGCCGTTCATTTAAATCAGAAGTATTTACAAACGTAGGAATATGGTCACCAAATGATCACGCCACTTTTCGATACCAAGTCATTGCACTTGCAAAATCATTGCATTTGGTGGACGTTTTGGTTGCAATTAAAATTTTCATTACATATACACACATTTACATAAAGCTGTGTTCACTGTGGGATTCAGTGTCTTGACACTCTGATGTGTACAGGACCAGCCCTAATTGCCATCTCTGCTACAGCCGCTGTCTATAACCAAGTTTTGTTGGGCCAGGATATGAACAAAGGGACTTTACTGGGTTTTCCTACCAGACCTGTACACCACTGAAAACAGTGTTACTATACATCAGGGCTCGGCCTCTTCTCAGCATTTTATCTTCAGAGAGTGTTCGTCACTTCGGCAGCTGAAAAACAGTCACTCTGGAGAGCTGCCTCTGTGGATAATTCATTCATCATATGCACGCCAATCAAGAATCTTGCTCCTCTCAACGTATTAATTCCTCAACTTCAATAACAAGGTCACTGGCAACATCCGTGACGGAGAGCTTTGTACAATCACAGAGAGCAGCTGAATCACTCCAAGTGTGACTGTAATGGCTAGAAGACATGAGTGTAGAGGACTGTTAACTGAATGCAGAAAATTACATAGTAAAACTACATTTACACATTGGACATGGAGGATATAGTCCATATGCCTCAGATTGGTTGGTTAAATTGGTTAATTATAAAACTCCAGATTAAGAATATTAACGCAAACAAGCATCGACATGAAATTTACAATTACATTTTCATAAAAACAGGAATTTAGACTTAAATATATAGTTTTATATATATTGTGTTTGGCAATATAATATTATATACTTTGACAGTAAAATATGATCAGAGTGTCAAAATCTGGTCAGAAGTGAAAATATTGTGTAAAAATAATCATTTCTGAATGATAATCAAATAATAAAAAGCTAATGTCAGAATTTTCAAGGATGGAACCAGCAAGTTAGTAATTTTTATTTTTGAAAAATTCATAAAAAAATAACAAATTTATTATTTAAAAAATCCTGTTCACAAATGATGAATCAAGTATTTACTTCAACAATTGTAAGTAAAAATAGTAAGTGTGCTGTTTATTTTTTCTAAATGATCATAAATGGTCTGTTGAGACATTATCATCAAAGAAATAGTTAACAAATTTATTGTATTTGTGTGAGTGAAATACGAAGATTGACACCACTCTTATGTCTGCGTTGGGGCCTGGACGTGATTAGCCTAGCTTAGCATAAAGACTGGGAGCTGGGGGAAGCAGTTACAGTTAGAAGTTAGAGTTGTCAGCCACAACACACAGACATGATGATAACCGATCTCTATACCTCACTCCCAGAAGGAGAGCAAATAGGTTTAATTCCCAAAATGTGGTACTCTTCCTTGAAGGACACATGGCAGTCCAGTTGCTAAACACTTATACAAAGATCTTTTAATGTGTTATCAATTCTCCAGCAGTTGTTTACACCACCTTCCTTAATGTGAAGCGTTCAGTCAAATCCTCACACTGATGAAGACAGAGAAGTAGAACTTCAAATCTGTGAAGTCAAATTGCTCGTCAAGGAGGTCATAGAACCCGTCTTGGCGAGAACCCTGATGGCGAACAAGATAGTAGACAGTTCTGCGCAGATAGCAGCTGTCCTAATTAGATCAGACGCTTCCTCCTCTGCTTCCTTACTTCATTGTTTTGGTGTCTCTAATTAAAGAAGTGACATTTGAAACAAACCCTCAGGTTGCTGGAGAACTCAGACTCCACTACTCTATCTCCTCCCTGGCTTCACCGGACATGTCTTTCTCCGTGTGGCCACCGTTACCGACAGTGTGTATCAATCACTGGGCCCCCGGCCTCTGGTCTTCCCCTGGGTCTCTTCGCTGCAGCCTGATGGTGAATGTCAGATGGTCCAGTAATGAGTTGTTATTGTGCCAGTCGATGTATGTGCGCCTCCCCAATGATCTTGGGTCACTGCAAGGATAATGTACCATTGATTCTGTGATCGATGGCTAACACGAGGAGCCAAGGGGGTCGTCGAGTCAGGCGTCGAAGCCCGTTGTGCTGTTTGTAATGTCTTCGCAGCCTTCGGGATGCATACCAAACATGACATTGGCTTTGATGCTCTCTGTTCTCCTGATCTGAGGGTGATCGGGTGAGATGATACAGTGATATAGAATGTTTAAACAAGCCTGAATCAACAGTGAAGTATTGTCAGGCAGAAGTATTGAATCTATATTGATGCCTGACATTGAAAGTGCTTGTTGTGTTTTAAAACAAATCAAAACATAAGATTTTAAATCATGACTGACACTGAATGAACACTGATTCTCCCATTATCTGACACCAGTCAGATCATAAATAAACAAACTTTTTCTTTCATTTATCATTTATCATCATCATTCCATCATATTCTTTATGCTACAACATCAGAAGGCTAGCTAACTAGCCTATCATGATAGCTATAGGGTAATATATCTAGAGCTTGTGGTTCCCAACCTGTGGGCCGACAAATCATAGTTTTGATGAAAAAAATGAAATAAAGAAAAAATAAAATAAAAATATGAATAATGTTTTTAAATATTATGAAATAAAATCTTTAAAAACCTTGTTTATAAACTCCTTTAATTGTCTTTTTTATGTGCCTTAATATAAGAGACAGATGAAGGTGGTGGAAGTGAGCTCTTCTCCATCAAATAAAAGAGAAAAATTTGTAAATGTCTCCGCTGCTTTCAGTTCATTAAAGTCTACTCTGAGAACATATTCACTGGTCCTTCCTGTTACAGGGTCGGATGTGTGCCATGAGCTGGAAAAGGTTGGGAACCACTGGTCTACAGTTTGCCCTTGGAGAATCAGCTAAGCTAACAAGCTAAACTTGGAAAAACTGCTTTTGGCTTCTTTGTACCGTTCACCTGGAACTCACAACTAAGCACTTTCAAAATGAATTTGTTGGTGTCTCTTGGTCATTTTAGATTCTTAATCTCTGACGTTTTAATTTCTGTTTGCACCCATTGATACTTGTCATTACAATATTTATTAATTGTATTTATATGTTTGTTTTCATTGATGACCTTTTTTAACAGGTATTTTTATTTAGTCAAATATCATTGTAAATGAGGGCTTTACCCTCAATGAGTTTCAAGTTTAAATAAAGACATACATAAATGATTACAGGCAACACAGCAGTGGTGCAAACCAGCACATCCACAGTGATTGTCACATAACTAAACATAGAGGAGGCATTTCGTTGCACTTTATTATGAGTCAACTCCAGAAAAGCAGCATATTCCAGCTACTGTATGATTACTAGTCCTGTGTTTACCTGCTGCATCCAACTACCTGTCTTGTCTGAACTTATTTAACCAAAAAAATGCTACTTCATTGGCTCCAGCTTGAACTACATTATGGTTTTCAGAGCTCCATGTTTGTTTTTATTCAGTTAAACGTTTCTAAGAACCCTGTGCTGTGCCCCGTGTGTCACTCCGTCATGACAATGTGAAAGTCAACGTACAGTAGAAAGAGGGAGCGGCAGTCAGCTGCAGGAAAACATCATGTTCTGCCAACACGCTTGTGATGTGATTCAAAAGTGAAAGGTCACAGCCATTATATTTACCCTCCTGTCAGTGACTCACTGATGGCTTCATGTATTTGTGTTAGTGCGGGGGGCACGCACACACACACACACACCCACACACACACACACACACACACACACACACATATAGCAGGGGGGACAAATGAAGGAAGCTCAGAAAATATCATTTAAATATACAAAAATATTTGATCCCACATTAACTTCAGCTTGTTATATTATGTCATAATTAAAAGGGAATTCATATTAACTGAAGGTCAGAGAAGGTTTAGCTCTTTAAAACTAAAAACCAAAAAAATATGGTTTTCAGGTTTATTTTTTACCTTGTGATATTACAGTGACTGATGAGGTAACATTTGATGCCTCTGTAATCCATTATTTTTTATATATTTCTGCATAAAAGAAGGAGAGGAGGTGCAGGAAAAAGAAGAGTGGTGTCAAGAAAAAAGATAATTAGATCAGTAAAAACAAGTACACAAGGACAGCAAGTCTTTGAGAGTTGATTTTTAAGGTGTGAAGGTCTGGCAGACATTTAAATTTCATTGGGTCCGTCTATCATCTGGGCTCGCTGCCTCGGCTGTGAGATGTGAATTTCTCTGCAGGATGCAACTGATCGATTGTTGTCTGCCAGCAGGAGCTGACACTCAGCTCAACAACAGAATATCAAGTTGAAAAATCTGCAACAGGAAATATTAGCGCGCTGCTATGGCCTGATAAACGACGACCGGGCTCCGTGTTGTTCTTCCTCTCTGCACAAACCTTTTTATCAAAGCGGGAGTTAGTTCATTCACTGTGACAAGAGATGTGCACACTGAGGTTGACCTTTCTGTTGTCTGTCGTCGTGAGAAATGTGACCTCGCCTCGAATTTTTGAGCTGCATCAGCAAACGGCTAAATGGGCAACTTACACCGACAAAATGTCACCACATTATACTTGAAGTGTTGTTGAAATCACCATAAACAAATGAGACCTTTAGTGAAAAGATATCAACACGACTGAGGTAAAAATCAGACAAGAATTAAGTTAAAAATCAGCAAACTTTTTTGTAAAAGTCTGATAATAAAAACACAGAAAACATTTTCGTAGATCTTCATCTTCTCTAATGGTGAGTTCAGAGATATCTGTTATATCTCTGCATGCTATATGGCATTATGGCAAAACACAGTCAGAATAACAGTGTATTCATGCACAGTATGTTCATGAACCTTTTCTTAACAATACTGAAATAGACGATCGTCTCTTCTTTGCTCAGTATTTTTTTGTCTTCTGTCCTGTAATGGAATAAAAGCCGGTGGGGGCTGGGAGGCGTTCAGATGTCAACCCGGTGTGGCCACTGACCCATGGCCTGTGTCAGTAAACACATCATCCTCAATCAGCCCCGCTGTCACCGCGCTCAGGTCAGCTACAGTATTCATCAGCCTCACCAGACTCTGCTGCCGCTGATACTGAGACAAAAGTCTGACGTCTCACAGAACAGCAACAGAGAAGGGAGAAAATGAAGAGTGAACAGTGGATGTAAAACCTTTTGGTTCCATCAGGAAGTGAAAAAAACATCACACCACTCAGGAGCAATCAGGGCAAATTCACAATCAGCCGCTAAAGAGGGACTGTTTCTCAAAAACGCAGAAAAGTACAAAGATGTGACGGATTCAAACACTCCTCAATTCAAGATGAAGCCAAACTCCCTGTTCAACATTTCTGCCTGCAGAAACCTTATTATGGATTGTTAAAAAAAGACACAGCTGAGGCTCATGGGTATTGTAGTATTCAGAGGCGCCCACCATGCCAAGTCCAGATGGCATTTGATGTTAGTTAAGTTAAGCTGCAATCAATCAGGAAATCTCATAAAGATCGAGGTGTCTTTCACAAGAGTGACGTGGGAACAAGTTACACACAAGATCATAACAAGACAAATGACTTTATATGAAAACATATTTTCTGGGACGCAGTTATATATTATAGTTTGAGTATTCAGCAACAAAGTAAACATGAAATTTGATAATCAATCAAAACAGACCAGGGCTGCACAATTGAATAAGCACTGAGCATGCTGGGATACGTTACGCACTTTAATGTAGTTTTATAGAGGTAGTTTGTTTTTCTTCTCTTCTGCCTCGCTGCCTCTGATGGTGAATATAAATACGGTGATGCTTCTATGCCAAACCTAGTACTCCATATACTACTATCTGTGCGGTGCCAGTCTGTGTCTACGTTTGATCAAGAGCGTGTTGGTTTGGTTTTGCTGACTGCTGGATTACTTGTGTTTTACTGCCCTTGGTTCATTATGTCTATGTGCCAGTGACAGCCAGAGAGAGGCATGTGGTTTTCAGGTTGTCCGACAACAACTTGGGAGAACTTTTTTTCAAACTTGGCACAAACATTCACTTGGACTCAAGGATGACCTGGTTAGATTTTGGTGGTCAAAGGTCAAAGGTCATTATGACCTCACAAAACATCTTTTAGCCATTACTCAAGACTTCACACATCAATTATAACAAAATTTCACACAGATGGTTCATATTTTCTCTGACTCTGGATAAACAGGGATGTGACCTGAAACTAGTCTGAGTGGAGGAGGCAGACGACCACCAGGAGGTCAGTCTAGTTTTTTTGTTCTTTTAACAGTACATTGGCTTTTGTTTTGGCGCTGCTGGTTTCCTGTCAAGCTGTATGTTGTGTGATTCTTCTGTTTATTGATAATGTGTTTAACAATGACATTTTACTTTTTTTTACTACAAAAGGTCTGTGATATCGCACATGTATAAACACACACACACACACACACACACACAAACACACGTATGATAATGAAGGTGTTGAGGTTACGACGAGGACGAGTGAGGAGTTTATTCTTGGTAAGCGGGTGGTTGTGGGTGGAGGCTGGGAGGAGGAGGTCTGTTCCCATCAGGCCCTGAAAAGTTACTGGGGTGTGAAACAGAATTACAGGATCAGTTCTGCTAATGCTTCAATCAGAATAAATGAGTCTGACGCACTGTGCAGGTTTGTCGACCAGTTCACAGGTAAGGAATAAAAATGTTTTTTATTGTTTGTGGTGGAAAATAAAAACCTTTCAAAAAGACATCACTTAGCAGTAAATAAATACTGTTTATTTTTGTCCCACAGTCATTTCAAGGTGGAGTGATTTTAACATTACCTGTGCTGGTCAGGGAGTGGGTACTGGGGTAATTTGTCACCCCCAACCCAGTAATAATTACAGCTGCAATTACCCACTGTTTTCCTGTGAATTTACTGCTCCTACTATAATTTAAAAACCATTTGGAGCAACGTCCTTGTATTTGCAAGTGGATTTATAATTACTTCCAGTGGGAAGAGCTACTCGTGCTTCCGTTTTATTTATTTATTTTTCATCATCTTAGTGTGATATTTGAATGTCAGGTGAAAATGGAGGAAGTAACAAATTGTTTCTGCTAGTGTGGAAACATGCTAACGCTAACATACAGGCCTTATTGGGAACCTAGAAGACGACAAAAAGAAGTAAAACCACCAACACACCATAAAACTCTGGCTGTTGTGATCTGAGCTGCAGGTTTTATCTGCTGAGCCACAATGTTTTTTCCTAAATTAGTTTACACTAGGACAAATTTGCACCATTAAAAGTACTTGCATTATCTATTATAAGTTCCTGTTTGTAATGCACCAATGGCTGCACAGACAACTATCTCTGGATCACTGTGACACTGAAGAAAACTTCAGAATGTGATGATTCTCAAGCAAGTTCTGCAACATCATTCTATTTGTGGAGGTTTTATTCTCGATGGACATCAGAGATAATGATATACAGGGGAAGTGGACGTCGCACTGAATGAAATTGTGGTATGTTGAGGTGCTGATGTGAAGGAGTGATCACCGCTGACACGTCTTTACTTGCAATCAAAAAGAAGTTTATTTACAAGAAAGAAACAGTGTCAAAAATGCTGAATCCTGGAGCATCTCTGCCAATGTGAGATCTCTCTTCTACCGTCTCACAAACCACACTATTTATCTGTCTCATCCCACCTTTGGGATGTGCCCTTCTTTTAATACAAGGAGCCTTCACCCAAATGGTGGACCATATCTGGTCAACGACCTCTGGTCTCTGGCCTTTTAACCTTTCAGTCCAGAAAAGACCCCCACATCCTGAGTGTCTTATATCGTAGGAGACAGAAAACCTGAGGAGTAAGAAGATTTACCCCCTAATGCACATTCCTTAAACTTAACTTATACTGAGTGGTTCAAAGTAACCTTCGACAAAGCCTTAGTTGACACCCTTCCTTAACTTATTAATAAAACTTACATACAAGAAGAACATATAACAATTTAGACTGTTGAAATAGGAGGAAACGAAGTGGATAATATACTACAAAATCAATGTGTGCTTCATGTCTGTGTGTTTAGATTTGACCTATGGAACTTTATATTGTATAAGATAAAAAACAGAATTCAGTATTTATAAAAATTCTAATTTAAACAGTTTAAAGAGTCATTGTGAACTTTTGTATTAAAGTCTGTATTAAACCAGCCCCTTAAACAAAAAGCTGTGAACATTTGACTGAAATGTTCAGTCACAACACAATTGTGACCCGACAAATATATGATTTAACAAAATATTCTGAAACATTTATAGAAAATCTGGTTGCAATTATGTGTCGTACAAAAACGTGTTTGATGCTGCAGTTTAGGAATATAAAAATGTAATTAGTTTGAGACACGTCGAATATTTAGATCATAGTTTCACCAAAATGACTGTGATAATCATGACAAACAAAAATCTGGAATATTTATATATATATATTTATTCAATATATATCTGATTCTCTCCTCGGTTAAAATAAAAAAAATAAATAAATAAATAAAATAAAAGCCCTGCTCATTATTTTAGAACTCACAGTAAATCAAAAATCTTTAGTTTTTATACAAAAGTTTGTAAAAAATGTCCAATATTGGAACGTTTTACTGATCTCAAATGTACTGCACTGTGCCGCTGACTGTTTAGATAAAGCAGAGTGAACGAGCCAAATCCCTGATGCTGCAGTCTGTGTGTTATCTGGACAGAGATCTACCAGGTCACTGTCTATTTCTGTACACAGGACCAGAGCTGAGCGTCTAGACAGTCTACTGACTCCCTCTGCTCCGTCTCTCTCAGGAACAAACTAAAATATCACCCTCACCGCCTCCAGTTCAGAGCGTACCTAAAAATAAGAGCACTTTTCTCTTTTTCTTGTTTCTAAAATCGGTCCCCAAGACATGTTTGGAGAAATGATTAGTGAACCTGAATAAAAAACTAGCTGAGGCGCGCTAGAGACAAGTTCAACCTTTTCTACCCTACAGCACTTTGCTTTGTTTAATATAAGGAAAAGAGTCAAATTGAGAAATCACTTATTTGACTTCTTCACTTCTGCAGAATTACAAAAAAAGTGACTATGAAAAAAAAAAGAAAAAATTTGGAAAGTTTCTGTTCGACATATTTATGACATTTCAACAGTTTTTTTTTTTTTATTTTGCATAGTTTTAAGAAATTTAAGGACAAAGAATTATTTTTTTTCCTACAGCAGCAGGTCAAATATTGTTTAAAAGTTTACAGCAAATTGCCTTTAAGTGCTGGACAAAATATATAATTACAATTGTATGGTGCAAATAAAGTGCAAATCAAACGACAAAGCAGAAAACACAACATTCACTTCTACTGGAAGAGGTAGGACCTAACCTGCCGTTGACGAGGGTTGTCACCGATTGGACAAACGCGCAGTCCGTCTTTTTAACAGGAAGTAAAGGCTGCTTTCAGATGTAAACATGAGCACTACCGACAACACCTCCTCCACCCTGAACAACCATGCAGGTACCGTACCCTCCGATACGACCTAAACACATGGACTGTACAGTGAGCGGCGTGCCTACCTTCGTCACCACGGTTACTAGAACAACTGTCGTGGCTTGGTGATGCTTAGGAAAAGATGAAGATAGGTGATTCGAGTTAAAATAAGCACTTCCTTAACATTAGATGATCTTTGTTGTCATGGTTACAATAATAACAACAAACGGTCATGGACAATAGAAACAATGTAAACAGCTACTTTCACATGGGAATGGAACGTGGACTTTGTCTCTCTAAACTACGTCACTGCAGATTTCATAAACACAAACACATGATTGTGTCATGGTCTGCTGGGTTCATGTCATGGTCAGTTTGTTGAGTCAGGTTTAAGGTGCTAAGGACCCAAATACAGACAAACAAAAGGTTGTTGGTGGAAAACTTCACAAAGGCAAACAGACCAACTGACAAACACAACTGGGAGCAGAGAGACTAAATACACTCAAGGGGAGCAGGTAACAAGACACAGGTGAAAGATATTAGGGTAGGGTAGACAATCACCAAGGAGGGAAACAGGACAGAGACAGGAAGTAAAACAACTGCGGATACACACACAAAAAAAAAACTACTTCAAAATAAAACAGGCAGTCAATAAAAATCCAAACTTAAAGTCCAAACTAAGTAAAAAGAAAGAGTCCGTAACAGGTTGTAGCCAAGATGACACAAACACAGACCTTATATGATATAACACTGTCATAGACCTACATAGGTCGTCTTCAAAAATGACATTATATTTATTGTATTTATTGAAGTTACAGTTTTCAGGTAATGGTAGCTTGCACATGTAGTACTCTCTTTTTGTTTGTTTGTTTGTTGTCTTTTTATTTTATTTATTTCATACACACAGAAAGAAAACAAAAGGCGTCATCAGGGATGAGAGGTGTTTTCCTCTGACAGGCTTGTAATAGATAAAACCTTCATATTCTACAACTAATCGATAGGAAAAATGAGGGTGACATAATAACAATCAATAGCTGTTCTGATTTCTGACTGACAAACACCGATGATACTGCTGAGAGCTCTAGCTGCTGGAGTTAATGTCAAGATCCGTGACTGGGAGATCTCCTGCTACCTGTCAGCTGTCGGCCATTTATACTCAACAACTACAGTTACCTGCTGCTTGTGTTACCTGTCTGAAAACAATGTGATGAGCCTTTTACTTCAGAGGGTTAGAGGGAGCTTCAAATAGAAAACTGTGGGAATTTAAAACTAATTCTGGGGTCAGACTTTAGCAAGCGCACTATTTTTTAAAATGACAGGTACTCTCCATACAGGAAATGAAGGCAGGTGATGAAGCAGTGAAGCAGATCAGATTTTAATTTATTAAACTGATGATTAAAGCTGTATTAGGACACAGTCGGATGCTCCACTTTACTGCACAAATATCCTGTGAAGCGACTTCAGTCACCACCACCTGTGTGTGATCACACATGGACCAAACATTTGAGGTGTTCACTGGTACTCTGTGTGTGTGTGTGTGTGTGTGTGTGTGTGTGTGTGTGTGTGTGTGTGTGTGTGTGTGTGTGTGTGTGTGTTTGTGTTTCTTCATCCTGGCTGTGGTTTAATCGTGAAGTGAAGCAGTGATTAAAATTCTGCAGTGACAGCTGGCTGGGAAAACTGTCCAGCAGCAGACACAGTATTTACAGGTGTGACCTTGGTGTGTGTAGATTTATTCAGCAGAGGACGGAGTCACTGTGCTGCATGACAAGACACAACTCATCCACACAGAGACTCAGTGTGTGTGGCTCAGTGGCTGCAGCATTGGAGTAAAGGTTTAATCCTGGCTAACTAAGATTTAATGTTAAACAACCTCTCATGTAAAGATCAAAGAAACACAGTTCATGGCTTAAAAATTAAGAAGAAAATTCTTCATCCCCGTGAAAACATAGGACGTTGATACACAAATTGTTTGGAAAAAATTAGCTGTTTTTGTTTTACAGTGAACTTAATAAAAATATGAATCATAAAACTTTCAATTTTGCATTTCCCACTCATGTTTAGATGGAAAAAGGTTTTGTGGGGCAGTCAGTAAGCAGTGTACTGAAGCCAAACCTTTCTAAAATGCATCCTGGCTGGTTCCACTGTGGGTTTATTAGTGATTTTAAAGGTCCCATATAATCTAAAAGTAGATGTTCATGTGTTGTTTGATTATAGATCAGGTCTAGGTTCTATATTAATACTGTGAAAGTATCAAAGCCTCAGTCCACAGAGAAATGCACCCTTCTGGAACTTTGTGATATCACAACAATGCAGCCCCAGTTCTCAACCACGCCCACATGGGCCAGGTGGGCGGAGTGGCCCACCTGGCCCATGTGGGTGGGGCTTGGGGCGTGGCACATCCAACCTTGCAGGATTTGGTTTCTCTGAGTGTTTACCTGAAATCTGCTATATTTTTATTGGATCACTCAGAAAACAGTCAGCCAATCAGAAGAGAGGCTCAGAGCCTCCTCTCTTCTGATTGGCTCACTGACCTGTTGTTACTAGAGCTCCAGAGAGAAGCCTGAGAGAGGAGATGTAAAACTACATTGAGATGGTTTTTGGTTCTTAAAACCACAAATATATCTTCTTATGGATAAACACTTCAAATACAACATGTAAATGTGGAGCTTTAATTTTTTTTGTTAATGTTTCAAAGTTTTCCATCTACTTCTCTTTATATGGTGGTTGAAACAACAGTCTAACTGTAAAACATTCAAAATAAACATATCACAGATATGTTGGTGACTGCTCTGGGTGATATGTTGAAGAGAAAAATCTCCAGGTGGCATAAATGCACATTTCTACTCCAAAAACATATTTTCCTAATATAAATAACAGAGTTAACTCCACAGTGAGCCAAAACCAGTGAGTCCTCACAGTTAACTTCTCAGGCTGCTGACTGTGTCTGATTCCCTCTCAGCTGCTCTGGCACATTGTTCCTCGTGCAGCCGAAGCCGTTAATTATGGCAGCCAGTTCACAGTTTCGATAGCAGTGCTTTGGCGCTCTGCGACATCCCAACTGTCAGTTTAATCATAGAGCAGCGTCGACGACAGCGACTGCGCCGGGCTGGCTCTGCCTCGCCTCATCCCACGCTGCAAAAAATATCCACAAGGAAAAGTCACCACACCTGCTGTTGCTCAACCTCTTCCACTCACAGTTTCAAAGGTTAGGCCTGTTATTATATTATGTTCTGCAATATAAAAATATTAATTTTATTAAGTCATCTCTGCCTAAAATGTCAAAAATAAAATTAATTAATTTTAAGAATCTTCTGTTGAGACAAGAGAAAAAAAGTCTGCACAAGAATCGAGAAAAATAGCTAATTAAATCTGGGCCATACTGGGGCCCCACGCTTGTTTCATTCTGGCACAGTATACGCCCGGTGCCACAGCCCGAACCTGGCCCGTTTACAGCATGATTTTTCATAGCTACTTCCACATCTGGACCAACTCTAGCACATAGCCTTCACAGAAAATCTTCTGGCTGTGAATCAGTACCAAAGAATTACAGCCAGACTCTGCCCAGGAATTATATGGGAATTATATGGGCCAGACTTGGGCCTAGGATCCAGGCATATGTTGGGCATGAGGTTCAGAGTTCAGAGTTCACATACTGTAATACTACCACTTGATTTAGGTCAATAAAATTTAAGGGACTAAATGTCAGACGGAGGCTTGATAAGGAAATTTGGTCTTTTGCAGGCCCTTACAGTGACACTGAGGACACCTCAGCCTCGTACAGATGGATTAGAAGATCTCTGGTTGAATCAGACTTTTCTTGCAGCGTGGAGGATGACTAGGAGCCGACAAGTCATTTCATCCGGTGGTGTTCTTGGTTTCCAAAAACAAACACGCATCCCTGTTACAGCATGACATCATCAAGTGCAGCACGACTTAGTACAAAGCAAGCAGTATAAACAGATAGACATGATGGAGTTTCATTCATTTCAGTCATTAGCAGCTGCAGCTGTAGCTGCCTGGTAAAGTTTCCAGATGTGTGTCCAGATTCAAGTTATATTACTGGCTGTACAGCGTTTAACTGACTATGTTTCAGTGAGAAGCAGAAAACACTAGCACGAGCTAGAAGGCTACAGGCTAAAGTCCACCACTTCAGTCCAGACTAAACATCTCAGCCAATAGTATGTTTTTTAGTGTGTTTTGACTTGGATATTTGAGCTCTACTGTGCAGCATGACTGCAGACTCTTAGAAGAAACACATGTCCACATCATCACAAATTTCAAGAAAAGCAAATGAGCAACCTTGACTTCTGCAAACACTTCTAAACACTTGCATGGAGTCAAATGGATAGTCAAATAAAGATAAATAAAGATGGACGTAGCTTCTGTGACGCCACCCACAGGTTTCTGAGTCAGGCAGCGCCTGACTCCGCCCCTAACTCCCAGCTAATTTTAACATGGCAGTCTATGGGGATTGACTCCCTGTTGGAGCCAGACTCAAGTGATTATTAAAGGAACTGCAGGTTTTGGTTCTTCAGTGTTGACTTCGTCTTTCAGCCCTGAAGGTTGCTGCTTGGTCAAATGAAAAAACACTTTGCTACGTGACCATTGATAAAGTTTTATGATCAGTTTTCGTGATAAGCTACTTAATGATCTTGAAAATTATTGGCAAAAAGTGAAATAACCCATTTTAAAGATTTTTTTTGACAAATTAAACACAACTTTTTTTTTCATTAATTATTTGCTTAAAGGGAAATTCCTGGTTTTGTACAAACTTATTTTACATCTTATTTTTGTACTTTTGGAGTCAAGACAGTAACTCCATTTACACCTGGTATTAATATGAATATCCCGCGTCGACATGGAGACCTGATCGCTCTGTCCAGCTCGCGTCACATCCTCCTCTTGGGTGTAAAAAACAACAAACAACAACAAAAAGGTAGAAAAAGAAGAAAAGAGAAAGATAGCAGCCATCTGTGAAGCTGTGTTGTTGTGCCTAACCTGCTTTTATAATGTCTGCTAGCTGCATAGCTGCTACCTCACTGGTTTCGATGATGTATTTCCACCCATGTGGTAGTCGCAATTTCAGTCTTTTGTTCACTGCGGTCACAATGTGTCCCTGAACACCTCTGGAGGTGTTGTGGCTGATTACCTCCGATCCATCTTAAATGCATCTTGGGTGCAGTTATACCTGTATTTTCATGTGGTCAAACTCCATCTGATCGCAGTCCCATCACCTAAAATGTATTTTAACACCAGGTGTAAATGTGGTGATTAAACCACTTCATTCATAGTATAATATTACAATCACTGACAGAAACGATGGACAACAAGTTGAAATAAACTGGAATTATGGTGCACAGTATAGGCGTGTTTTCTGGACATGTGACAGTGAAGCATGTTAAATGTTGCTAGTCTGCTGCAGCTCATGCAGCTGCCACTCAAGGTCGAGATGTGAGACACTGAAGATACTAAAATAAGCTCAGAATATCATGTGAATTCAGACTGTGGCTCTTAATTTGCAGCGAATCCTGTTTGCTTTTGTAAATTGCTGTTGTGTTCAAAGACCGCTCGCTGTTCCTGGAGGGTTTTACACAGAGGCTTTCTTACACACACACACACACACACACACACACACACACACACAGAGAGCCAACGTGCCCAGTGACACATCAGAATAGCTGCCTGAATTTCGAAGGCTCATTAATGGTCCATTCCCGCCTGTGTTGATTTGATGTGTGTCACCTGCCGCAGTAGAGTCACAGCAAATCCAACATCCTGTCCTGGAGAGGGTCAAAAATAGCTGCTCATTAACTCACTTCACCTCCATGCACGTGCACACACACACACACACACACACACACACACAAATACAAATGGACATACAAATAGATAAATCCACATATTCACACACTTACACACACGTTTTATTATCTCTCTTCACAGACACATGCTTCTACACACACATGCACATGAATACATGAACACACACACACACACACACACACAGTTTGTCTCCACACAGATGTGACTCATCATTCACCAATGGGGAATCTTGACTTGTCAACAACTTGAGTGTAAAGACACACACTCAGGTTGTTTTCACACCTGGGTTGGCTGAGGGAGTTTATTTCACATTTAGCATCTGAAAAGCATTTGAACCTGTATGACAGGTACGATACAAATAAAGCCCGAGGTTGCATGATGTTTAAACCAAAAATCAACAGATTTTTAAGCAGATTAGTTGAATCCGTTTCAAATTATCAGTACTACATTCCAGAGAGTTATACGTGTTAAAAACAATAAAACAAATGAACATGCTGTACATTCAATCAGTTGAGCTGCTGTAACAGTTTGTTTGACCTGCTGACTTCAGATATACGTCAACCTCCGGGGCTGAAAAATGAAGCCAACACACGTCCCCTCCTCTTTGCCCATTATGGGATTAGCCGGGAGTTAGGGCCACCATCGTTCTGCAGACTGCTCTTGAAACAAAAATGAAGGTGTGGTTGGAGTGGGGGGGCACTAAAAGTCAAAAGCTACTCAAAACAGACGATAAATACAATATGTAAATGGTGAACGTTAAAGCCAGAATTTTACATCTAGAAAATATAACACAATTTATTATATCACACTTTCCAAATCAATGGTAGAAGGTAGGTAGAAGGGTAATAACTGACTTACTCAGATATGAATCTTATCACCTCCTCTCTTCTCACATTTAAATTTCAACAGTTGGACGGTAAAGAGGACAAAGTTTAGAGAGATATAAGTAAATCTAACTGAAACTGTAAAAGTGAGAGGGAGAAAAATACTTTTTTTTTGCTGCAGGGATGGGGGGGGGGGCTTTTTATGCCTTTATTGGATAGCACAGTAGAGAGAGACAGGAAATGGGGAGGCAGAGAGAGGGGGAATGACATGCAGTAAAGGGCCGTCCGATGCGGAATTGCGGGGCCGACTGCAGCGAGGACTGTAGCCTCTGCATATGGGGCGCCTGCTCAACCCACTGCGCCACTCGACGCCCC
>NW_019174687.1:3330014-3593680 GCF_002260705.1 Seriola dumerili
TCGACACCCCTAGATCTTATATCTTTAATCACCAAAGAAGTTATTCTCCGCAGCAGGATAACTGCATCTTCTCCTGCTTTGTCATAGTTGTTGAGTTATTTTGGAGTAAATCTCTGTTCACTGATTCGGCAGCAGGAAGCTGGAGACCGGCAGCGATGCCCGGCAACAGGCAGGGAAGCTGATGCGGTTTTTGTGAGGCGACATGTTTTGTCAGTTGTGTTTCGGCGAAACTCCAGACACACGACATGTGACACGGTGTGTGAACACTCAGTGACTCCATACATCAACCTGACAGCATCCAGCCTGGGACCCTGACAACTGCTGCTGTGTTTCGGACAGAAAAGACTGGTTGCACAAATATTTATTTATATTTAAAATTGTATATGTAAAAATGCTTACATAAAATGTTAACAAATTGATTACAAAACGTTAAAATGTATCATGAAAATGATAAAAGATCAAGCAACAGAAAAAATACATAAAAGGAAGAAAGAGAAAAATAGGCGCGTCCTGAAGGTTTTTGTTCTGTGTTGTTTCCTCCTTGTATTGTGCAGTTGAACCAGTGTGTTACTGCTCTACTTCACAACGCTGTGAATCGACCAGGTTATCACTGTGTTGTTGCTCAAAACACATGCTCATGTCTAGCAATTCAGAAAAGTGTGAGTGCATCCCTTTCCTTGAAGAAACATTACACAGCTGTGGCTTTACATTTTTCTTTTCCCACCAAAATAAAAGCATCCTAATCTATCTGGATCTGAATGCTCTACTTTCTAAAGGTTAGAAACACACATTTTGTATTACTCTAAACACTCTAAATGCGTTGCACAAAAGTTGCTGTTCACACAGTTTTTCTGTGCTGGAAGTGAAGGTCAGTGTTGTACAATGCAGTAGAGGGAATTCTGACAACATGTATGAGTATGTGAAGGCCACGACTGCTGCTGTCGTCTGAATTATACATGTAGAGCACAGAATCAACAAATACACACATTTATTCTGTGGATTTCTTATTGAGCAAGATGAAGACCAACAAGCTGAGGCACCAGGCAATTTTTCCCTTGACGACAAGCGTGTCACCCAAAATGTTGAACTGTTATCACCTCCGTCATGGATTTGCATCAAACCTAATGGAGGGATGGGACATGGGACAGTGACAAACCAATTCAATTTTGGAGCAGATCCAGATCATTTTCAATGAATTTGATATTTTTTCTCTGAAGTTTGGTGTGTGTTGTTTGACAGTGTCTTTGTCCTTCTTGTTCTTCATTTTTTTTTTAACTGTTCCTCTTAAATGTTGCTTTGGTATCGAGAGACAGCTCAGATTTGTAGTTAAAGTGGAGCCAGAACAACAACAACTGACGTTAATAAGCTAACAGACTTGTCCATCTGGTTACCTAAACCTCATGTACTATATTACATACAGTATATTAAGCATCAGAGTTTTGTCTTGAACTTGGAATTGGAATATTGACAAAACAAACCGAGCTCAAGGTCCATTTACTAGCTTAATGTAATTTGAACTTAGTCTATCTGAGCTGAATTGAACTAAATGATTACAAAGTGGACTGTTGTGTTGTTTGAGCAGTAAATAAAACACCACCACAGGCCTCGACAGGTATTAAGGCTGATGGGCTTGGTGTCGAGGTAATTTGTGTTGCCTGTAAAACGCAGTGACCCATGGGAAACAGAGGTGAAGGTGGTGCTGATCGACATCATTATAAAGACCAGCAACAATCTTGTTTTAATAAATCACGCAGCAGTGAGTCCTCTGAACGCCTCATCCATACTGAGATACCCAGAGTGAAATGGCTGCTTCTGGATGTTGTCCAACCTCCAACTGAAGAATGCCTGGATGAACAATAGCTACCAAACTAAACTGAAATCTGGTTCCAGTGAAGGTGGTAACATCCGGCATTCTTTTTCCAAACAGAGAACACACTTAAGATATCTAAAACATATGTGAAATGATTACTAAAAATTAAAACAAACCTGAAACATGCCCAGCCATCATCACCCACCCCTTGTTAATCCTTCTGTCCGTCACAGGTGTCACATTTCTTCAAATATGAAGTGTATATCATTTCATGTCACCATGATGTGACGTTGCCCAATTTGCATTTATATTGCATCTAATGTGACATATTATGTATTGAAATACCTGTTAGAATCAGTTTGAAACTAGGACACTGCTCCCATTTCACAAAAATGGTTAATGGAGGATCGTTCAGTAAAAACACAGCATCATCAGCAAAAGAGTTGAAACACTCCCTCTCGTTAAAAATTCACTTCCTACCCTTGTGTTTTTCCCACCACTGTGATTGTCTGCCCCACTACTGTGTTGCACCTATTTCTCATTGTCTCCTGGTCTATTTAGTCTGAGCTCCCCCTTCTCCTGGTGCCAGTTTGTCTTCGTCCTTTGTTCTTTGTATGTATTGCTCTCCGGTGTAATGAACCTTACACATAAAGAGACTTTGGCTGCGGTCAAAAAGTAAAGTTAAAATAATATCCTTTCCTAACCACTTCTCCTTGACCTTGATGGAAAATACCATAAGGTCAAGGAAAGATGTGAAAGAGAATTCATAAGGATTTAGGAAAAGACAACTGTGGTGTGGAGAGAATCTGACTGCATTTACACTATGATTTATTTTAAAAGAAACTTTATTATATACTCTTATATACTGTATGATGATGATAAAGATGCTTGACTCCTGACTGGATCTGAAAGAGAATAAATCTGTATTTATGTATGTTCCTTTTCCTAAACCTAACCAAGCCATGATCGTTATTATAGTAACCATTATGACAAAGGTAAGTACGCCGCTATTGGTACAGTCGCCATGTTTATTACTGTAACTGCTGTAGGGGCCCTATTTCAGGAAGCACTCCTATGGGTCGTATCAGAGGGTTGAAAAACACGACCTGCACTGTTGTGGCTCTGCTGTGGTATGAATGTAATTGTGTAATATTTTTTGACCGCAGCCTCGGATTCCTGGAAAAGGAGTCCTCACCTAGTGGTTCTCATTAACTGCCTGATAACAGTTAAATTAAATTAGAGAAACAAAGTTACAAGAATGGACAGACGCATTATTAAAACAGACATCAGACAGTGTACAATGAGCATGGGAGGTGAGAGCAATCAGTGGGAATGTTGTTGAAGTTACACAATGTTAAAGGTAGGACACAACTGTGTTCCCAGGCCGTGCAAGCAGCTCTCATTTCACTCTTCACCGCTAACAATAAAAATCTGCTGCTGAAGGATCAAATTATGATTTTCAAGTGAGCTATTTAATCATTAGCAAACAGCAAGGAAAACAAACAAACAATCAATCTGAAGCTCCACATTCAGACTGTGAGTGAAGAGACAACGAAACGACTGTGCCAGGCATCACGGTCATAATTATGAATTTAAATTTTATTTTCCCGTGCATCAGCATCTCGACCGTCCTCAGCTCAAGGGGACATCCAGTTTCAGAGAAATGTTTTGTGTATGGATCACATTCTAGTGTTCTCTGATTACCGACATGATTACAGATGATTAATGCCGCAGCTCAAAGCCAAACAACCAGAACCAGCAGCCAAATGGACGATGGGCTGAGCGCAGCAGATTACAAGTGAGAGACTGAAGGAATGTAAGAAGGGGGGGGGGGCGTCCTCTGGATGACTCATTCCCTCGGGCTGCCTCTCAGATGTGATGCCAACACAGTCGGTTTATTTGCAGGAGGCTCAAACTGCCGCGAGACCTCCGTGTCTCCCCCCGACATCATCAGAGTGCAAGAAAATCTCAACAAGTTGTTTAATCTTGTACAGAGGATTAAAAACTTATATCGCTTGGAACACATGAGGGTTTCACTACTTCTTTTTATAGGTTATGTAATTTTTCACACTCATACGAGAGCGGGATTACTGGGGAGCCTATTTTATGCTGCTCACGCTTCCAAACTAGCTGCTGTCCTGCTCAGCAAAGATACAGTTTTAGTGATGACGTACAATGAGAGCATAGTTCTTTTCATTTCTATTTAAAGGACCAGTGATTTACATGCAGGACCACAGCTACTATTGAGGACACTGAAGTCTCGTCCTCTGTATTTTTAGGGGAGATTTTGAGGTTTATCAAAAAATGGGGGGTTGAGAATCTATAATTAAAAACTAATTATTGTAAAATGATTTAGTGTGAAAGATGGATATCTTTGCCTATTTCCCTGATATGGTGAATAAACATATTAAAGATGAACATATTACCTATATACATATATTTATTTCAAAATATTCCTTTGGCACCACCTGAAGGAATGTTTGCAAGAATTACATCATTCATTCCTAATTTATATGGAATAAGAAGTGTCCTAGAGGATGGATGGATGGATGGATATAAAATCATTCTTTGTTCAGATACCACTACATTTGAATCTGTATTCAAAATATCTAAGGGCACAGGGTAGTATGTGCCCTTAGATATTTTACTCTATAGTGCTTAATATGGTCAATATGTGGTATGAGGTAAAGAAATATATGAATATATCTAACTCCTTGTCAACATTTACTCCAATTTGGGGCAATGCTTCATTTAAACCAGTTGGGCAAAGAGAGGACTAAGTAAAATACCTGCCCTTTATTTATTTAGTCCTCTCTTTGCCCATAGCTGGACTCCAGCATCCAGTTCCCCTGGTTTGCATGGAGCATATCTGACCTTTACAAAGAGGAGGTTCTAATGACTTCTGAGGACATCTCTCTAACAGAAACATTTCCTAAAAATATCTACATTTGAGGAGTTTTGTCTCTTCCACGCAAAACCAGTCACTAGTAATTCCTGCACTTGCAACCTTTGGAAGAAATTATTACCAAGAATTGCAGTTGCAGGAGTTATGCTTTAATCTTATTAATATGTAACTGGCTTGCATCTGGTTCAAATTAAGGAATTTATTGCATATTGTGTAATGTATTTCATAATTTCCTTGGAAGTTTCCTGGAAAGAACTATGTCATCATAGGAAAAACAGAGACAATTATTTCAGTTATAGTTAATTCTGTTTTAACTATTTTAAAGCAGCTGTTTGGTCGTGATGGAGGTGCAGGACTTTTTCTCAGGTACACTGATTAAGGGGAAACGCTGCGCCTTTAAAATTAGATTTTAGGTGAGTATTTTTTTTCTGCATCACAAACAACAAACTGATGTTTGGTCAAGACTGTTATTTGATGTTTTCAATAACAATAATGTGAAAATGAGAAGTGAACACTGACTGCGCTGCATCTTTCAGTGGACTAGCTGCTGAGAGACTCTAGTCAGATTTTCCTGTATGAAGATCCATATACGATCTGAGATGTTTAATAAAGGCTTTGCTGAAGTTTGATTTCGGTCTCTCCACTTTAATTAAATCTGATTGCATTTTGGCTGCGGTGGATCTGGAAAACCTCGACTCAGCGGCTTTGAATTAAAGTAGGTACTGCTGTTGGCCAATCAGAGCACAGCGGTGTGAGGAACCAACTGTACAAATTAATTTGGTAAAGAAGCGGGGCCGGATTAACCCTCTATCTGGCCTCAGAGAAAAAATGAGTCATTTCCGACCAACAGCCAGTGTTGGTTTCTTTTAACCACGACGGCCATCTTTCTCTGACCATCTGTTATCCATCGAGGTGGATGAAATATTCATATTAACATGGCTTTTGTGGAACATAATAAACCATAAGTTATGATGATCTGTTTCAACAAGATTGTGGAGAAAAAATCAGGTGTAGCAGAGGTTAAGAACTTACTTTATGTTACACTTATTTCCAAAAATGCATCATAAACCATAACAAGATATCAGTCGACTACTAGTGGGACAATACTGCTTTGAGCTAAATGCTAACATCAGCTTGCTAGCATGCTCACAATGACTACGTTAACATGCTGATGTTTAGCAGGTATAATGTTTACCATGTTA
Source organism: Seriola dumerili (assembly GCF_002260705.1). Lineage (NCBI taxonomy): Eukaryota > Metazoa > Chordata > Actinopteri > Carangiformes > Carangidae > Seriola > Seriola dumerili. The sequence continues at coordinate 3,335,932 of NW_019174687.1, forward strand.
ATCATCTTAGTTGAGGAATCCATCCAATGTTTGTTGAGACATTTCACTCAAACTCGATTACAATTTAAACCTCATGGTGGTGCTAGAGGAAAAGTCAGAGGATCACCAGAGTCACAGAGATTCATCATCTGGGAGCCATGACTGTCTGGACCATATTTTGTGGTAATCAGCCAATAAAGGTTGAGATATTTCAATGGATAAGAGAAAACATTGACCCGTTGGTGGCATTACATAAATATTTCTGCCAAATTTCATGGCAATCCAATTGTTATAATCTATTGTTGAGTCTAATCAAGTATTGGACTACTGGAATACTGATACTGAAACTGGTCCTCACAAAGTATAGCCATACAAGTACACACTCACACACACACACACACACACACACACACACACACACACACACACACACACACACACAAGCATCTATATTCTGATTTAAATGTTTACTGATGTGTTTCCTTCATGTAATGATCTTCCTGATTCTTCACTGCTGCAGACAGATCATGTGTAACCTCAATACAGACATATTCCCACACAGACATGTCTATGAACACACACACACACACACACACACACACACACACACACACACACACACACACACACACACACACACACACACTTTCAAGCTGAAAGTCATGTACATATGTATATATAGGCACAGATACACACATGCGTGCACGCTCATAAACACATGCACATTCACATTCCCACTCGTAACACCTCCATCACCGTGCTGATGGTGGTGTGGCTCATCCATGTTGGCATGTGAAGAGCAGGTGAGTGTGACAGAAGACGAGGTAGGAGGAGGGGGGTGGGGTACAATGTGCGTGTGTGTGTGTGTGTGTGTGCGTGTGTGTGTGTGTGTGTGTGTGTGTGTGTGGTGATAAGGCTCCAGCAGCCTCTGTCATTTCCCAGCCTGCCTCCTCCTGCCTCTGATCTGTCAGATAAACTGGAGCTGAGTTAAAACCTGTTCAACATCCAGAGAATCTGCATCTTGTCATCACAGCGGAGGAGGCTGACGCAGAGCTGAGGTCAGCGTGACCAGGAGTCCTCACACACTGAGCCTCACACGCTTTCATTTATTAAATGTTTGCTTTGATTATTTTATCTCAGTCGTAAAAAAGAAGCTGTTAGTCATCTGCAGGTTGTTTTAAAACACTTTGAGTCATTTCTGAAAAACAAAAGAAGCTGAATGGTGAAGAACAACTGTCCATTTTTTTTTTAAACCAATCGCACTCGTTTCGGGCGGTGCTGATCCCAGGATGCAGCGATGGTGCCCCTGCAAAATAGTGTCGGAGGGGAACCTGTAAATGACAACGATGGCTGAGGCTGATGCTAATGTTTGCTATGTAGCGATAGAAATGAAATGTGTAAGAAATGTGTCTGACTGTGATACAGGTCGATGACGTCAGCAGCGTTTAGTGCTACGATCAGCTCGGTTGCTTCAGAAGTCTGGATCCGCGGTAACAACGTTACAAACAGGAACTCCATCCAGGTTCCTGGCACCGCAGCATCCCCTTGTTGATTCTCCATCTGATCCGATCAGCTGAAGTTTGACTTTCTGTGTTAAATTTAAGATTTTAATCGCCAAACCTCTCCTACAAACCTGAGATTCCCTGTTACGATAACAAGGAATCTTACCCCTGGATCATGTTTGACCCAGATTCAAATTCAACACTGCACAGATACACAATAAAACAAGACCTCTATTCTTTAGCTGTGTCTCTTTGTTCCATCCACTGATGAGCTGTAATCCTACAGGGAATGAAGGGAGCCTGTCTGCAGTTCCTCTGCCAGACTGAGTTTCCGCACACTTGATTATTTGCCTGTTTTTCTTTTCTTTTCTTTTTTTTTGTGCAGAGCCTCAGTTTTTAACCCTGGTGTGTCCAGAGCAGAGAGAAGCATTTCTCTGTCTAATAATTAACCTTTATTTAACTAGAGAAAGGTGCCTGAGCTTTTACACTCTTTTTCCACCTACTGCCTCCTTCAGTCCTACATTAACACTTGGCAGCAGGCCAGTACAATCACAGTTTGCTCTTATTGGAGCTGAATTGGAGTGAATGAGCTGGAGAGGTTTGGAAAAACTGATCTACACATCTCTTTAAAGCACAGAAAAGCCATATAAAAGAAGTCAGTATGGGCGTTTATGGAAAGGAAAAAGTAACTTTAAAAAAGGAAAAAAACTCAAATCAGACAGGATGTGTGCTAAACAGAACCAATCTGCTCAAGCAGTATTCATTATCACTGCAGACCACTGTGTTTCAAAGCTTTCTATGCATGCACACAGTCCTGCTGTGGACTCATCCAGATCATTGTCGTTTTATTTGATCAGGTTTGAAAACATTTGTCTGTGAGACCTCTGCCTCAATGCCATGGAGCAGAATTCAGTTTGTGGTGCTCAAAACATTAACAACAGTATGTCTTTCCAGAGAGGGAGTCTTAGCTACAGGTTTTCTTTAGAGTTCAAGTACTAAGTATCTAAGAAACCGCCCCCTCATGGAGACTAACAAGTCCACCAAACGACAGTAAAACATGCCCGTAACGCGGTGAACAACCATATCCCTTAAAAGAAGCTCAAATGCAGTAATCGTCCCACAATCTCTGCAAATTCAGCTTCACCTTTTAATATATGAATGCAACACACAGAAATTCTCTTAAAGTTTCTCTCCAGACATGTTATCACCTCTCTCAAAATCCTCTGCTATGATTAATATTTTCTTTGCATGGCTTTCCCCACATAAAAAGTGACGAAAAATCAAAAAAAACTGCTGCACCTGCTGTCTCCAGGTGGACAGGTGAAAGAGCAGAGAGTATCAAGATGGTCAGAGGAGGAAACATCAGAGAGACTCAGCCTCATGTTTGAGCCTCAGTCAGACCCAGACTCAGAGGAGGAGTCTGCTGTGAACCAAACTGGGCAACAGCACGGTTAGCGAAGTTAGCATCTTTTAGTCTTTAGTTTAGTCTTAGTAGTCAAAAACGACTTAATTAAGTTTAGGAAAAAGGAGGTCTTCGTTAAGGTTGTTGTTGTGGTTACGATGATAACCACACGGACTGTACTGAGAGTGACGTACCTACCTTCATTGCCATGGTTACTATAATAACGGCCATGGCTTGGTTAGGTTTAGGAAAAGATCATGATTTGTGTCCTTCCTCAGCATTAGACAATCTTTGTTGTCAGGGCAACAACATGGTTAACTTTAACGGTCATGGATAGTAGAAACAACATATACAGCTACTTTCACATGGGAATTGAAACACCGCTCTCCTGTGTCATATTCATCCATACATCCAATCCATAATCATAATTACTACAACCACTAGATGTCGCCTAGCAACAAAACGTAACTATGGGTCATAATAACCTGCTGCACAGATGACCTGTGGGCTTGTTGCAGGAGGACAGTCTGCCGATCCTAGTCTGTTTTCTTTTCTTGATGGTGCATTCAGGGACTTCTGACATCAGAGATTTTAACTTGAAAAATCAAACTAATTTCCTCAGAGTGCATTTCATTTCTCTGAATATCCACTAGTGACCCATAAAGTTAATACTGTTCCACTCAGAACCTGTACACGCTGAAGGCGTCTTGTGAAGATGTGTTCATCAAGTGTTCTACCCTGAAAATTAGCGACTTGAATTCACAAACCTAATAGTAAAGCGGAAGCTCAGCCTGAGGACCTACTGTATGTGTGAGTGGTGTGTGTGTGTGGTGTTAAGTGTGTGTGTGTGGTGTGTGATGGTGCGAATGTGACTGTGTGTGTGTGTAGTGATAAACGGCTATAAGTGAATCGACGAAGACGGTCGTGTGTGTGTGGGTTGACGGTGGGCGGTGGAGATCGGTTGGGGGGGTGTGACCTGCAGCACCAGACCTGGCCAGAGGAAGTATTTATGATAAGGTTATTACTCATGCTGCTCAAACAACCATGCAGTTTGAACAAACACGGATCAGTAACATGGAATAAATCATTATGCGGGGAGGAAATTGTAAGTGGCGAAGTGTGAAACGTAGGTGGCTGCAGCGGTTTGACAAATGAAGTGGTAAATGACCTTCACAGCAGGCAGGCGACTGCAGACTGAGGAGAGGAGGAGAAACTGGGTCTGCAGGTGACAGGAGGCAGAGATTTAGATCGGGGGGGGGGGGGGGGAGTACTAACTAGCATGATTGGAGGTTCATGTACTGAAGATATATCGACTGAAATACTTAGTGTAGAATTTTGCTCGTAAACCAGAGTAATTCAGTATTTAAGATAATGTTGTGAGTGGATTTGACAGTCACAGCTTCTAAAAACAGCTCGTTATTTTTATGAGTGATTCAAATGCAGATTTCCAAGGTGATTTAATTATTCACAACAAGTGCAACAGTTCTGTTCCACCTTTTTTTTGGGGGGGTTTGGCTGTTTGCTCTTTATGTGTTTATTTATATTTTTATCATGTAAGGAATGACACTTTTCTCCAACTGCAATGGATGACACAAAGCCAAAGAACAAGTCCTCCAATCACGTCCAGTTATTGGAAATTAATTGGCACCTGCCAACCAGTCACATCCACTGAATCCACAGTCCTGGTTCTGCAGAGGGTCTTTAAGGTGGTACCAACCCTAAACACTGGTGAACACACATATGCCTTAAAAAAAAAAAAAAAGCTTTGGAATGCAGTAAGCATCCCATAATCATATGCATGTTAACAAGAAAAAAAGATTTTCATCAGAGGGGGTCTTTCATTTTCTAAATTAGGGGATTGACAACTTAAATAAATCTCAAATGAAGTTATTAAAATCCTTAATCGGAGCTAACTGACAAGCATAAACAGCATTTGGGGCTCGACTTTGGGCTGTTTAGACCTTAGGCTTTTGTTGTGTTCGTGTCATATTGGTGTTATTGTAAGTTTCCAGTTTGTTAAAAGCTTTCACGTCAAGCAGTATTAAACCCCACAAACAGCCCATGAAAGTCTATACTGGTGTGTTGTTTCTGTGTTATCCCACCCTCCCATCCTCTGGTCAGTTACCTGCTTTGACACCTGTCCGCTCTCCTGTCGGGACATCATCCATCTTAAAGGCAGGATAATGGTTCCACCCAATAGGGCATGAACACGGCCATCGGCCATGACAATTGCACGTTTTGATGCTGTTTTTGTTGTGTTGCGTAGTGATAGCATGTTGGGATGCCTCACAATGTTGTCACACAGGTCGTGAAAGACGCCAAGCTTTGATTGTTTGGGGTCAGTCTTGTAGTGCGATGTTGTGTCTCTCAGCCAAGTCAGAGCAAGGATTTATTGCTGGGTGATAACCTAATAAAACAGTGGCCTAAAATATCACGTAATCTGATCCCAGCCATAAGACTGAAGCCTCTTTAAAGGGGACATGCACTCTAAAACAGAACTCTAACACCATCATTTGAACAGTAACGTCATCCTCAGTGAGTTCACATCCACAGCACCAAGACCTGAATTCACAATGTAATCAGTAAGATGTTTTATTAGTACATTCATCAATAATAAAGGGATTAAATAGTGACTGAATCATCTTGCCGGCCGTGTTTCATTCCATTGAGTTTGTTTTGAATTCAAGGCTTCCAGTAGTGACTCATCCCCATGGCTGATCTCAGAGCAATTGTTCATTATTCACTGTTTGCAGAGCCGCTCCAGGTGACATTATCACTACAGTCTGTTTCCCTGCTTCAGATGGACCGATTCAAACTGAGCCGTCCAGTAGTGTATATCAAATAAAATAAAATAAAGAAACTTTATACCTGTGGACTGTTGATGGACACTTAGTTACCTCTGCATATAACTGACTGAGACAGGAGACAGAGGGAGAGAGAAGGAGAGATCACATGAGATTGGCAGGATTCAGACTGGAGTACGTAGTGTCCTTCATAGACCATCAGAATGTGATCTTTTCCTCAGAGGGAAATACACCCTCAAATTTCAAATACCGGTAAAAGTTTTGTACCTTCCAACTCTGGAAAATGAGTTTCAGTGCAATCACTCTATCATTTTTGGGCTTCGATCTACAGATTCACATCGACAGTTCATTGTCGAGAAGCGGTTGATAAAAGAGTCCCAGCCTCAGTCGCTTCTGAACGCATCGCATGACTCGGCCTCAACTTTTAAGCCAAGAAGATGAAGACTGTGTGATACAGTTGAAAGCTCTAGGAAGCTCCCAGAATGCGGGAATAAATTATCTCCATAAAATTCTTCTTTATAAAAGAAAAATAGATATTTATATAAGTACACCTTATCTATGCAGCATAAAGACAGGGAGCACGGTAAGAAGGGAAATTATCTCCAGAAATAAGACAGATTATGGCTCTAGCACCCTTATCCCTCCAACGCATGCGCTGCTCGACTCCTTTATTCGCAGGAGATGGAGCATCCCTCGCTCCGCCCCAGTTACAGTAACTGAACATGAAGGCTGTATTTTTTATGCATATTTTCCTGCACTCTTTCTATTGAGGTAATAGTACACCTTTCAGCCAGTAGATGCTCTGGTGCTGTTGTGGATCTGCCAGAGGGATTACAGCTGCAGGCTCTGACATGCGCAGGTCAGAAATAAACCTGCTCTGAGGACGCTAGCTTCGGCCCACTGTCTATCAATCCACAGATACTTCAAAACTCACTTTTATATACCTAAACTCGTTCTCAAACAAATGTAAATGTCATATTAGTGGTTTTGTTCTGTTTTCAGATGGTTTTTACTTGTTTAAGATGTGCAGCGAGTTTGTTTTTGTAGTAGAACATCTCAGCGAGCGCCATCATGGCGACAGTAGTAGTTTTACACGAGTATGTAACTGAGACTAATAAAGATTAACATGGCGTAAAGTGTTTTACGTGTTGTTAGGCTGTTACCCAGCCAGTAGCAAATAAAGCGTGAGAGGAAAAAAAATTCCATATTTCAACTATTATCATAATTCCTAGTTGCTCGCCGCGATGCTGTTGTCACGTCATCTTGTTAACTGCCGCCATGCCGCGCAACTGTAAGAGAGCTGGTGTGTGAGAATGTTGTAGAAAGGATATGTTATGTTGTAGTATTGAATGAGTTATTCTGTATTATTATTATTATTGTGTTGTTGTTGTTATATTGGTACCTGTTGGTTAGACCACTTTTTTTTTTCCTTCAGTCAGAATGCTTTATGCCACTTACTGTAGTTTTGGTTCCACAATCATTTCTTTAATTCATGGGATATTTTATGGTTAATATTATTTGTACCCAATGAGGATTTGTAGATGCTGTTACTCAGGAATAAAGGAACTCTGGCCTGTTCAACATGTTTGGTCCTTTGGTCAAACTTTGATCCTCTCTTTATCAATACACAGTGTCTTTATATATGTTTTTATGCAAGAGAGGAACTAAAGTGTAGTTCTCCTCACAATAAGAGATTTGAGTAAAATGTTACTGCTGCATCATTTTCAGAAACTTATTTTACAACGTATTTTCCTGATGTGGTTTTGTTCTTTTGTTCATTTCACATAAGTCAGCTCCTCTGTCACTAAAACCCCTGGCAAATGTTCCCCTTTAGCTGTGGTTGTACTGAGTGTTTCCTGCAGTGGGCCTACGTGTGATTTATAGTCAAATTATATGATAAAGAACGGTTGATCATCTAAAACAGGGCAAAACACAAACAGAGAGGAAGTAAAGTAGAATCGACGTCCTCCTCCAGGCAGTTTGTGTCCTCCAGCCGAGACAAACGACGAGAGTAAAAACCTTCCCATGTCTCCCTCCATTATTCAAGGCAAGGCCTGTTCAGCTCCGCAGTTCGCTGCGGTGCACGGCAGCCTTGACACACAGTCAGGTGACGGCTCGGGGGGAAAGGACACATTCGTCCTTGCCGCCCCGCGCCCCGCAGCCGTCGAGCCCCGTGCATATGAATGGATGGCGAGCCGTCCCTCTTTTCCTGTCAACTCGTCATTGAAACCTCAAATTACGGCGCCGTGGAATTGATGAGCTGTCACGCCCGACCCTGCAGAGCTGTCAGGGGGCTGACACCCTGAAATGAGCGAGTTCGGGCAAAGTGGCAAACAGCTTAATTTCTGAGGGGACTGTGACATTTTGATGGCCGAGCGGCCGCGCAGACCGATGCGCCTCACATAATGTATGCAGGCTTTAATGTGACTGGGGGAAAGTAAATGAAGGCTTTCTCTCTGAAAGGATATGTGTTACATTTAAATCAGCACCTGATTTTCAGGACTTAATATAACAAATTAACAAAAGGTAATTACATCTAACTGTCTTGAAGGGGTCCGCTGATGAAAGTGAATTACTTTAACACAAGGAGATAAAGATATATGTGCAACAGCTGTTGAAGAAGATGACATGTTTGTCTTTAGTCTCTCTCTGACATGAGGAAATGTAAAGATGAGATGCCAGGAGGAGGCAGCTGTCACGTTTGATATGATCATGACGCTTTAACATGAGAAAAGGTCTGATGATATGCATTCTTAAAAAGGAAAAGTCACGTGAGGTTTATTCTAAAATACTTAAATAGAAATTAAATCCGGTCCTGATCATGAATCACTGTGTCAGGCTGAGTTGCAGTGTGTATTAATCATGTTAAGATGTGATACTGCAGGAAGCACAGCTGCTTCACAGACAGGGAGAGGATATAATAATAATATCCCACGAAGAGCACAGCGTAACCTTTACACTGCTGATTTCTGTAGTACCTCTAACAAAGTAAAGATATACTGAAACAACATGAACATTTTGTTGTTTTTCAAGGTACGTGTCACTCCTTCCATGGACATACGTTGAGCCACGTTCTTGATCCAAGCACCAGTTGTAGGTGTGACAGGTTTCTTCCAGATGAGAGCTATCACTCATTTAGCGTAGCGTCCTTTTGGCGCTGCACAGTGTCAAATTGTCCAACTATGACTGAGAAACAGTTTTATGGTTTCATTTAGATACATACATACATACATACATTATTTCTAAGCTTTATACAAACAATGATTCTGGAGTCCACATTTTGTGTTGTGTGCACTTAATGGATTTCAGTCAAGTCAGTACATTTAACTACAGGGATAATATCATACTGAGATATTTTGGCTGGACTGTATCGAGATATTACATTTTGGATATTGCCCAAGCCTACATTTAACTATAAGTTGGGTTCAATTTTTATTTCAATATGTAAAAATCTGCCACAAGTTACTATGGTTACTATTTTTATGCATATTACAATCATGAATAAAGATCATTCAGTTTCACAATAATATGTGCAGATTTACAATAAAAACTGGCTTGATAATGTTGTCCATTGATTTTTAAAACTCAGTCATTTTATTGTAAACAGATTTTATTATAAGATGGACTAATTTAAAGGATAATTATATTCCATTTTGACAAGTTCATACATTATTCAGCTATGAAAATAACATACTCTTTGTACAGAGAGTTTTTACTTGCGATAAAATGTCAGAAACAGAAACTGGAGGAACGAAGTGTCGTATTTGCTGAGTTTCTCTGATGTGCAGCTTCATTTGTACGCTGGCGAAACAGCCTCTGTCTGAAGCGCAGACTCCTGTGATGTGTGAACGGCTTTAGCTTCACATTTTATTTTTCTTCCGATCAGTTATGACGTCCCACTTATAAGGACAAATAAAGGGCGTGTTGAATAATAACTGGCTCTTGCTGGTGCTTGATAGTGTTCAGTGAGGTTCAGTTTGCGGAAGGATTTCAGTAATTCTCCTTTCCTGGGCATCAGCAGGAAAAAAAAAAAAAAAAGCTACAGTAGAGACACGACAGACGAAAGGAGGGTAAAAATAGACTGAATAGCAATGAGGCAACTTTCCTCTTGCCTGGAGTCATGCATGAGTCAAAGTGGGGGTTGCTTCTCCTCATAAGGACCTCTTGCAGCTCCTCAAGGTTTAGGAGAGAATAATTTTACCCAATCTAATCCGAGTCCAGCGCTCTGACAGGCCTCGGCCCTGCTCCTTTCGGATAAGGAAAAGTGGGACAAGATACTGGCACACAGCAGGGGGGATGGTGGAGCCTCCACCGTGCACATCTCCTTCTCCAATATTCTGTCTAGATTTTGGGCATTTTGATGACGCTGAATTAATCTGAATTAATCTCGCTTTAACCAGACCCCCCCCCCCCCCCTGGCAAGACAGTGAGCAGAGATGTGTGGAGGATGATTGTAAAAACATCTCCGGGGAGCTTTCCTTTCATGATTAATTTGAAGTTTACTGTTTGTGATTAACATGTGAGGGCCTGCGAGCCTCTGATTAGATGCACGCTCAAGTTATATCGCTGACAATATTATTTACACTTTAGTTAGCGAGTCGATGCCCTTAGCCAGGGTGCTTCACAGCAGAAGAAACCTTGAATTAAAGATTACTAACATTACATATCCTTAGTTCTGCGGCAGCCAGAGCCACACTGCCCTGAAAACAAATGTGAAATACATGACTGTGGACCAGAATGATGGAGCAGAAGGTGTTTTCAGAGTGAACGTGAAGTGAATTTTAGAGGCGACTGCACACACAACACAGTCTAAAAGAAATTATGTTTGTATAAAACTAATTTGCAACAGCAAATATGGTTTGTAGGAAACATAATTGCGACCAGATTACTTTTTCTTTTTATGTAATGAGGAGATGTTGTCAATTTACATCTAACAAGTTGCAAATATGTTGATACTGAACGCATCAGTAAAATGTGCAGAATGTTCAGGTGTTTGTTTCCATCATAATATCAGATCTTGCAGTACAACATCCAGTGACGCCACCATTATTAAACTGTTTTATACTTCTGTTTAGATTCTCACAACACTTGGTTCAGTTTAGCGAAAGATCCTGGTCTAATACAAAAAAAGATAATAAACCTAAAACATAATTTCTAGGAGACAGAGTTGGTTTATAAAGTCGATTAATTGGAGGATTAGTTTTTTCTAAACCAGTGCCATACAATACCTCAGTTGTTCCTATAACCTATCAATGGTTTTTCCAATAATAAAACATATTTTTTTCTGCACTATACTCTTTTGTAATTTTACAAAACATAAGTATTTATGCTAAAGTTAAACCAGTATTACACTCAGTTCTTCCTGTACAAATTGATATATTCTTGGTGTTTGTTTTGGTGTTACCCATTGTTTAGCCCCATCTTTTGATTTGTTTACTCCGTACAATACTCTGTGACTGTGTTCCTCACTCTGTGCTGATGTTACAAGAGCTTTGACAGTCTGCTCATTTACTATCACCATATCTGGGCCCAGGTAGGTAGGACTTCTATCAACAATGCAGGACATATACAGTAGTCAAAAGTTTGAACTTTCCCATTTGGGAAGATATAAGACAAATAAGTGTGCAGGACCTGCTGATGGCTCAAGCTGTTGAAGTAACATGAACAAAAAACATCTATTGGGAAACGGTGCTTATGAAGCTAGGCTAACTAGCTTTCTCTCAATACAAACCGGTTGATTAACACAATGTGGACTTGTTGAAAAAGGACAATGCATCAATGTTCATATGATGTTCCTCAGTCAGAAGCACTGACAACCCTTAACTTTAAATTGTCTAAATGTAACCAGCTGTAAAAGGACAGTGACTAAATAATTTTAAAACTTGCTAAATGATAAAATTATGAAACAATCTGATCAAACAATAAGTAGCCTGAACTGGAAGATGGATTTGACCCAACATTGCAGCATTCAGTACTTTACTGTTTTCTTTCTTCTCTGTGCTACAGACACATTTTGGTCTGTACCAAAGGTTAGATACGCAGCCGTTGATGCGAGTGGATGGATCTGCTACAAGTGGCGGGAAAGAAGGTGAAGATGTGTAGTTATTGCAATGTTTCAACTTTTATAAATAAATAGATAAGAGGAATGAGGAGACAAAGACAGAAGGAAAGAACTGGAGTTGTTGGTAAGTTTTGAAATCATCAGTCATGTTGCTAGCTAGCTAAAGGCTATAGCTAATTTTAGTAGATTCTTTAGCTAAATTGGCTTTTTGAGAATAAACAGTGAACATTAACACTGCTGTCATGAGTTGGTTATGACGGACACACAGACACATTTCCCCTGAAAATCAATGGACCTGTTGTTTTAAACCTGACTTTAGCTTCAATGCTAATGACTGCTCAAAGAAAAGTGTTTTCTTTTAACATCTCTACATCTACACATTTGATAAACAAACTGCTTTTGACTTGGAAGACATTTTTTTCACTTTTAATGAAGCTAGGCTAACGATGCCCCCTGCTTACAGTCTTTGTGCTAAGGCTAATGTGTCCTAGAAGCTTACTTCCCAACATCCATACTTTTTCCACAAGAAATCCAGTCATTTCTAAACTGCCATTACCAGGACAGACCAGTTTCTGTGTGTGTGTGTGTGTGTGTGTGTGTGTGTGTGTGTGTGTGTGTGTGTGAGAGAGAGAGAGAGAGTGAGTGCAGTGTGAGCTTTGTGGGACAATGAGTCTAAAGATGACTCATTTTACTGCTACACCAGACGATTGCCTGTTCGCCTGACGCAGTCAGTCCCGTTATAAAACACTACATCCCAGACAAGACACACTGTCAAACAGCTGCCAGGCTCACACTTTACAGAGCTGCTACAACTTTAATGAAGAGGTCGCCTGTCAGGAAAATGTTAATGTATGCTGTTTTAAATATGACTGATGTTGTTGTTGTTCTATGTTTATGTTTATTAATTCCAAATGTCTCTTTATTTATTCTTTTTTAAATTTATTTTTGTTGAATATATTGTCTCTTTAAAAAAAAAATCAGACTCCAAACTTATCTATTTACACTAGCCAACACGACCAAAAATATGTGGACATGCAATTATTTCAACCTTCTGTGATTGTTGAATTTTTCTAGACCATGGGCATTAACCTGCTGCTCTACAACATCCTCCACTCTTTCCACCAGATGTTGAACCTGCTGCAATGGTTTACTTCCATTCAGACACAGGAGCATCACTGAGCTCCAACACTGATGCATATGGGATCTGGCTCGTCCAGTTCATCCCTGCGATGTTGGACAGGGTTAAAGTCAGACCAGTCAAGTTCCTCCCTGCCAAAGTGGGAAAAACATTTCTTCATGGACCATGCAGCCCAGCACCTTGGACAGTGGTTGTGTATGAAATCACTTACTCATTCACTCCTCCCTACTCACTATCCAGGGAGTTCTATGTGGAGGACTATATAGTGAGCTCATCTGTAAAATGAAAAAACACTGTTGGACACGACTTGGATAATTTTCTCTGCACCATTTTTCTGTCTTTCAGTGCGAGTACAATGCATGATGGTATATATTGCTTGGTTGGTGAACCTCAGTTGTACACTACTTTTCATGATGCATTGTGGCATACTATGTGTCCACTACATAGGATAAAGTAATTGGATGTGTTCGGAACCGCCTACTAACGTACTGCCTACTTACGTACTGCCTACTAATGTACTGCCTACTAACGTACTGCCTACTAGTATGTACTGCGTACTACTAAATTACCAAATTAGTATGCAATTACCAAGCGGAAGACCACACTGAAGTATACAGCCAGTATCCCAGAATGCATTTTGCACGAGCTGGGAGCGACGACTGGCAGGGATTTTAAAGAAGGTTGAAAACTGTTGTAATAGTCACTAATAACACTATTAATAGGTCACTTTTTAAACTTTGAACATTTTTTCAGGCAAGAATGTAGCTGGATAGACTCACAATTTTTTGGTCTGTTTATATGTGAAATTTCGGTTTGTAAATCTGCTGAGACGGATTTTGCAGAATAGCGATAGAGTTGAAACTGTTGCTGGAACAGGAGAGGAGCTTTGTGTTAAGTTGGAAGAACAATATTGTCCATTTTTTATGTTGTTGCATTGATGGTTCCTCTCACTGGAACAACCAGGAAAAGCAGACCCTTTGATTAAAACGTCAATTAGGTTTCACTGAGGTGAACTGGGAAAAAGAAAGGAGAGACAAAGAGAATGAGGAAGGAGGATGAGACAAAAGGCAAAGAATATGAGGAAAGGGAGAGATATTTTGGAGACAGAAGGAGGGATGATGGGAGGTGGAGAGAGAAGGGAGGGAGGGTAGAAACAGGATGAATGGAGAAGAAGAGCGTGGGATGAGGGAGACGGTTAAGACAAGGAGAAAGAGGGAACATACACGCACACGCACACACACACACACACACACACACACACACACAAACACACACACACAAACACACACACACACTCAGAGGTGACTGTGACGTCAAACCGGAGCCCAGCTGACTCGCTCGCTCCGCCGTGCCTCTCGCTGACCAGCCTCGCGCTCTCTGCACAGCTAGTACTCCACGCGGCTGCTGCTGCTGCACGCCCCTTTAAACACAGAAGAAGAAGAAGAAGAAAGGGGGCGAAAACGGGAGAACTCACGCGAAGAGACGGCTCACCAGAGGAGGAGGAGGAACTGGAGGAGGAGGAGGAGGAGGAAGGAGGCGCAGCACGGGGACATATAGGATATTATTATTATTTATTTTTTTGGGCACTTTACATGGAGACGAGCCGCTCTGCCTGGCGCGGTCTCCTCAAAGAGATAACCGAGTAGGATTGTTTGTTTGTCTTGGCACCGCTCCCCGACGCCCTCCTCCCTCTCTCCCTCCTTCCCTCCCTCCCTCACTCCCCAACCTCGGCCAGGTGTTGCATCTAAGCGCGAGCCCCTCGTGTTGATGGAGAGGCGCGAGAAGGAGGGTTGAGGAGCTCGCGTACTCGACTCTGATCCTGTCTGCGGAGCCTCGCGAGCAAAAAACAAGTTGACAATTTTGATTTTATTTTTAAAGAAAGAGATTCTGATTACGGATTTTGTTTTGCCTTCTCTGACGCTGCGGATTTTTACCGGATTTGTCTTTTTTGTGGCATCTTTTATGAACGTTACAGAAAAACGGGAATTAACGTGAGATTTTGTGGGTTTATGGTACTATTTGGAAAAAATGGCAAAGTAAACGGATACAGGTGTGCCAACGACGCACGAGCCATTTTTTTTTTTTTTTTTTTTTTGGGGGGGGGGTAAAATTACATAATCACATTTCTAGCCGTCTGGTCTGCTCCCTGACACCGCTTACACCCGAACTTCCGCCTTGTTTTTTTCACGGATCCCGGTTTTCCGTGACAGCCGTGGCACCCTTATGGTGCGGACGGTCGGCGCACGGTGGTTCGAGGTGCCGCTTGGACACGCCGCCCGGTGTTTCTTTTAGCCCTCAGCACGGAGACACGGTGCATGGTGATGATGGTACGCGGTTAATCCCGGAGATGCTTTTCCACTCGAGTCGGATTCATGGGCTGTTTCTTCAGTGGGATCGTTTGCGTGACAATGACCTCCAACTGCGCTTTACCCCGTGCCGTGCTCGCCGCGCCCCCGGTTCGATGCGCACGACAGGACGTCGTCGTCTCCCCAAAATCGCTGAGCTAACTAACTCACAACCGGGAAAGGGAGGGATAATATCAAACCGAAACAACCGATAGGAGAAGAAGACAATAACAACAGCAGCTGCAGCAACAAGCGGCGGCAGTGATGGAGCTGTCCGAGGTCCGGTGCTCCAGCGCCAGCGAGGAGCTGTACACAATCAACAAGACTCCGAGCAGCAGCAACAACAGCAACAGCAGTGGCAGCGGCAGCGCGCGACCCAAACGGCTGCTGTGGCAGAACGCGGTGCGGCACATCACCGAGCAGCGGTTCATACACGAGCAGGGTGGGGGAGGCGGAGGAGGGGTGAAGGGCATCGGGCCGGACGAGCCCTACGACCCGAGCCAGGGTCCGCGGAAGCAGTCGGCGGGGCGGACGTCGGTGGGAGACCGGCACAACAACGGCGGGACCAAAGTGTTCCCGGAGCGCGCCAGCAGCGACCTGGGATTCCTGCAGATCGACTGCGCGCCGAGCAACTCCGACTTCTTCCTGAACTGGGGCTACACGTACCGGGGTGTCATCTTCCCCACGCTGCGGAACGCCTTCAAGTCCCGCGACCTGGAGCGGCTGTACCAGCGCTACTTTCTGGGCCAGAGGCGCAAGTCTGTGGTTGTGATGAACATCCTGGATGTGGTGACCAAGCTCACCCTGCTGGTGCTGCACCTTACCCTGGCCTCCTCCCCGATGGACCCGATCAAAGGGACGCTCCTGGGCTTCTTCACGGGCATCGAAGTAGTAATTTGTGCCTTAGTGGTGGTGCGGAAGGACACCACGTCGCACGGCTACCTGCAGTACAGCGGCGTGGTCACGTGGGTGGCTATGGCCACGCAGATCCTGGCGGCCGGGCTGGGCTACGGGCTGCTCGGTGACGGGGTGGGATACGTGCTGTTCACCCTGTTCGCCACCTACAGCATGCTACCGCTGCCGCTCACCTGGGCCATTCTTGCCGGTCTGTTCACCTCGGGGCTCCATATCCTGGTCCAGCTGCTCATCTCCCACAATGCACAGCTGTCTACCAACCAGGTAAGCTCTCACCTGCTCACTTTATCTCATCCATCCATGCATCTTCATCCTGCTCTCCATCTTTCCTCTCCTCTTTTTCTCTTCCACCCATCCTCCTCTCTTCTCCTATCCTCTCTTGTTTACTTTCTAGTTTCCCTCTCTTCTTTCATGTGTTTACTTCTTTCTTTTCTTCTCCTTCTCTCTCCTCATCTCCTCTTGCCTCCTCTCATGTTGCCTCTCTTGATTCCTTTTTCCACACTTGTTCTGTCCCCGTTTTTCTTCTCCTTGTGTTTCCGTCTCCTCTCTTCCAGCCTCCGATTCCTCTTCCTGTCCTTTACTGACCTCCTCTCCTTAATCCTCCTCTCCTCATGTTTTCCATCTTCGCCCCATACAGTACATCCCCTTCTTCTCCTTCTCTCCCCCATCCTCCATCTTTGTTGCTCCCTCAACCTCTCCTTCTCCCAATTTTCTCTCCCTGTCTCCTCTTTTTTATGTCTCATCTCTACTCTCTCCTCTTCTCCTCCTTAATTCCCATTCCTCCTTTTCCTATTCCTATAGACCTCCTCTTTTTCCTCCTTCATCTCCCTCCACATCATCGTCTCCTCTCCTCTCCTCTCCTCTCCTCTCCTCTCCAGGAACGTTTTTCAGACTGATGCTTGAAGATGATGATGTTGGTGTTTACTGAAACGCTCAGCTGGGTGGAAACTAGTTGCTGCATTGTGATGTTTTTTGATGTCTGTTTCCTTAAGTTTTTGCTGAGAACTGAAACTGGGCAGCAGTTTATTTGCAGCTGTCACTCACATTAGTGAAACAACACAGCGATTGTGTTATTCTGTGTGAATAGGTGTACAAGTGTTGGTCTGTCTGGGCTGTTTGTTGCTCTGTGTCTCTGACTTCCTGATTTTTTCTTAGCTCTTGAATTCATTGTTTCAGTTTTAGTAATGAAATGTGACACCAGCAGGTCTGACTGCTGAGGTTTCAGCACCAGGAGCTGTCCAACACACACACACACACACACACACACACACACACACACATCTCTCTGTAGTTGTGAGGACACTCATTGACATAAAGCATTATCTAGCCCCTCACAACTAAATGTCTAACACTAACCCAGAGGTTCTTAAACTGTTTCTGGCTTGCCCCCCCTTCAGAAAAGCCCCAACCCCCCACCCCCACCACCTCTGCAGTATGCTCCGTGGCCCCTCCCTTCCTGCCCTCCCGTTTGAGAATCACTGAACTAAAACCTAAAGGTGTGAAGGAGTAGAATTGGTCCACACAAATGTAGAAAGACACACACACACACACACACACACACACACACACACACTGAAATGCACTGCAGCTCCAAATAGTTTCAGCCCCCTCTACTGGTGGGATCAGCTTTCTTTCTTTCTTTCTTTCTTTCTTTCTTTCTTTCTTTCTTTCTTTCTTCTTTCTTTCTTTCTTTCTTTTTTCCTACAGTAGTAATTAAGGTTGTGTAATTACCATAAAGCGTACATTTTTATGTATGTGTACAGTAGCATATGTCTCATAGTTTTACTCCTACTCTCTATAAAAACTGAAGTAAATCAGTGACTTTGAGTTTAAACTGCTGACTTTAATAGTTAATGTGATGGTGTTTACATCCACATCATTTTTACAATCCATCATTGAAATGATCCTAAACTCACAGACAAGGCAACCAAAGAATTATGATCAAACAATGGACCGGTCTTTACTGTCTGAGTCAGTCGCCTGACCCTCAGACCAGCTGATCATATGTTTCAGCGCTGAAGGTCAGACTGAAGACAGAAACCCCCCAGAAAAAGGCACAGGCTTCTCACAACATCAGCACAAATACTGAACGTGACGTGATGACTTTTATTTAAGTTTCTGTCACTTATTTGAAGATGTGGATGTACAATCACTCATATTTAAAATGAGAATCAATCAATACTCACTGACTTTATAATTAAGAGACACTTTATTCTGAAAGACCTTTGTTTCTGCTTAGTATTTGATAGCCTGTACATTTATGTCTATTGGTGGTGCTGGTGTGGAGAGAGAGTGAAGCACACAGCTGTAATCTGTCTGCGCTTGGTCATTATATTTTCACTGAGGTTGGAAAACACTGTCAGTGAACTGTTGCTTATTTTCCTGGACCCTTTCCTGGAGTCTTTGCCTCACTGTCAGGACCTGTCTGGATCTTTTTTTAGACTTCAGATCAAGAGTTTTACACTCACTAAACCTATTTGCAGCTACAACCCCCTGCTGTAGGGGATGACAGTAATGAGCTGAAATTATATTATTGCAAGCTTTCAGTCAGCGTATAAAGCTTTTTGTTTGGACTGTGTCAGTATACATTTGACAGGTTATAGTTGACGCTGTAAAAATGTTTCTACAGCAGGGTCTTGTTTGCTGTCATGACTTTTGCCTTGTGTTTTGAAATGATCATAAAACCACAGAAGAAGAAAATTATCCATCTGTCAAAGGCTTTTGTTTCTTGTTTAACTTTTGAACATGATTCGCCTCAGTTGGTTTGAATAGAGTTTGATTAATTTAATGTAAACAGAGAGGAAATTACTTAGTTGCAGGTTTAGAAGCTGGATCCACTTCCTGTAAGTTGAGAAATGTTAGTTTGATATGTACAGAGGTTGATATTTTACACTTCTCCTGTGTTGTACTTGAAGATATAAGAGGATATATTTGTGGTTTAGAACCAAAAACCATCTCAATGTAGTTTTACATCTCCTCTCTCAGGCTTCTCTCTGGAGATCTAGTAACAACAGGTTGGCGAGGCGATCAGAAGAGTGGAGGCTCAGCCTCTCATCTGATTGGCTGACTGCTTTCTCAGTGATCCAATAAAAAAGATATTGCAGATTTCAGGTAAACACTCAGAGAAACCAAATCCTGCAAGGTTGGATGGTGGGTCCAGGTGGGTGGGGCTTGGAGCATGGCTGAGAGCGGTGACTGCTTTGTTGTGACATCACAAAGTTCCAGAAGTCCTGACGGCTGGTTTTAAGGCTCAGTTTCTGAATACAGGCTGTGTGCATTTCTCTGTGGACTGAGCACTTTGATACTTTCACAGTATTAATATAGAACCTAGACCTGATCTATAATCAAACAACACATGGACATCTACCTTTAGACTATATGGGACCTTTAATGTAAACAGAGAGAGGGAATTACTGAGCAGCAGGTTTAGAAGTTGGATCCACAACCCACAAGTTTGAGAATTGTTAGTTTAAGATGTACGCCCAGTTTAGAATGAAGGTTTTCTTGATTTGTTGTGAGTAGATCAAGGACAAAGTGCAAAAAAAGAAGCAGAAACTGTGTCGTTGTGCAGCAGAGTGTGTGTATGTGTGTGTGTCGTGTTAGCAGAAAACTCTCACCTGGAGCGGATTATTCAGTATGTGAAAATCAAAAGATGAAAGTCTTGAGTCGGATAAAAAAAAAAAAGCTCATTGAAGTCCTTGGATGTGTTTTGCCTTTAATTCAGTGTTTTGGTGTTTCTGGAGATGAGTGTATAGTCACAGGCACAGTGTGTATCTCATTTGAGAATTAAGCTCTTCACGTCGCTTGCACACTTTTGGCTGCGTCTCCAATTTACAAGAGAGAGGCTGGAGCCGTTAAAGTTTTGAAATGAGCAGAGATGAAGAGACAACAGAATGTCAGGCGTGATGAGAATGATATATAGGAGTGTTCGCTTCAAGACACTGAGGACACCTATAGATTTACAGGCCATAAATCCAGACAAAACAGAAACAACACAATGAAACACAACGTTAACAAACAGCACAGAAACAAAACAAACAACTCAGTATCAGCATAAACACATCATAAGATGCTGTTAAATACTTTTCTGAGTATGAACATGTTTCTTCTGCATATTATTTTACAGTTTTAATGCTGTTTTAACACAGACAGCCTTCAAAGACATTTCCTACATGAACGAGTATGAAATTTACAAATGCACAATATTACAAAAATCTACTTTAAATCAATTAAAGTAAGTAGAGTTACACTTCCTGTCAGTTTGTTTGTCTCTGTAATTATACGTTTGGTGGCTGATGGAAAATTCCTGACGTTCAAAATGACGGTGATTCACACTCTGAGTCTCATGTGACATAGTTTGTTGATGTCATTAGCACGTTGTGCCATTTTTCCATCTCTTTGCAATTTTCAGTATCAGTAAAGAGACAAATATGAAACATTCTCATATCCAGGTTTTTATTTTGTGCTGTATATTAAGGCCAGTAGCTCTTTATTTTTGTGTTTGTTACCTTTTTAATTTCATATTTAGCTCTGTTTTTTTAGTCAGAATGATTTGTTAACTAATCAATAAGTGGATCCACAGAATATTACTTTGATGAAAATGGCAAACATTTTCTGGTTCCAGATTTGCAGTTATGTTGTTTATATCATTACAAGTTGAATATGTTTGGGTTTTGAACTGTAAGTGGGTAACAAGAGTTTTAAAGATGTTATCTTGGACTGTGGCACCTTATAATTGGCATTTTCACCATTTTATTGACTAAATGATTCATTGAGTGATAGTAAACAGATTAATCATTGATACTTTAAAATGCAGAGGACAGAGGGGGCGACACTGCAAAAAATAGATAAAAGGAAATAAAATACACAAAATAAAATTAAATACAAATAGACAAAAATAATAACACACCAGAAATACATGCACAGTGCATTTTATTGCTATGTGAGTATCATTGTAAAGAGACATTATACAGACAGACAGTATATAAACCAGGTACGTGAGGCTGTTCGTGAGTCACGGCTTATTTTCAGCAGCTCAGAGTGATGCATGTTGAGACATGCAGGAAACTCCACAAATACTCGTGCTGCAGCCTAAATGCTGCAAAAAGACACTGAGCATGCTCCGTGCGACTCATGCTGCCTTGCCTGGATGAGCAGAGATGAACAGAGCCTTGTCCCTCCACCGGTGTCACGCTGAATCCCATCACACTTCACTTTGGAGTCTCAGCTGACCCTGTGCGTGGTCGCGTAGCTGACTGTAGATGTGATGCAGCTGACTGTACGCTACACTGTCGTCTCTTGTTGTGTAGCTCAGGGGGGATTTCCCAGCTCCCCCTCGCATGGTTGAGCTGCGTCGCTCCACTTGCAGCCACCGACCCAGCGAGCCCCTCACAGGAAAGGTCGGAGGTCGAGAGCCTTCAAGAGGCTGGTGTTAGCTGGATTCAGAGTCTGACACTTAGCTTTTCAGCGGCTGATTGCAGTGTTTTATGACTTTTACCGACTGATGAAGCCTCTGATATCTGATAGATTCAACACGAAGGTGATTCAGCCTGTTTTAAAAGCTTTTCCATTTTTGCTGCTCTAAACGCTCACTGTCAGGTTGATTCTTCTCCGGTTGGTTTCCTCCAAACCAACCAGAGAGGAGAAGAGCCTTGATAACCACCATGACTGAAACAAGAAAATCTTGAACTTAATTAAAGACCAGTGTACAGTACTGAATATCTTTGGGTTTTGAACTGTTGGTCGGACAAAACGAGACATTCAGAAACGTCGTCTTGGAACTTGTAATGGGCGTTTTCACCATTTTCTGAGATTTTCTGATTAATCAATAATCAACAGATTAATCAATAATGAAAAATTATTATTATTATGTCTTCCACTTTTCAACCAAATGTCGCCCAATTTTAACCTTTTTTTGACCTATAAATCACCAAATCATTAACATTAACAAACTATAACAGCTAAATGGCCAAGAATTAAGTCTTGTTGTAGATTTTTTGCTAACATTTTATCCATAGTTTTCATTTTTGACTCATGGATAAGATTTTCATTTACAGCAATTCTCCATATTTTACTGATGTGTAGGAGTGTCTTCTTGAAGTTCAGCGATGAGTCCATTAATTAGCTTCCACTCGTGCTGTGATAAGTCTTAGCTTGTGTCATTATTGTAAGTATTAGCTCGGTAGTATTAAACTCTGTGGGCGGGGGAGGGATTATTTTCAACATTGCGTGCTCGTATTAGTCAACCTGAAAATGCTCCGAGATCAGCGCCTTACATGTTCTGTCTTAATTCGGCGGCAGCGACATGCGAGCGGGGCTGCTGTGGAGCGCATGCAGCTGGATGGACGCAGCGGCGAAGGGAGGATTAGGATGGCTCATGCTGCACTCCTGGGGTTAGGAAGACTGCGCTCGCTGTGAAATTAAACATCCTGGACTCAAGCGACGCTAATCTGCTCTCATGATTTGTGTTTGTTTAAGGATGTGGTGAACATATAATATACTGTACATAATCACAAAGTTACACTTAATGTTTGGACAGGTGGTAGCAAAGAGGGACAGTCATTGATCTTTTTTTTTTTTATAACAAATAAACTTGATTGTAGGTCATACTGTTGTGTTTATAGGACATAATGTGGTGCATTCAATCATATGCTGTGTATTAACGTAGACCAGCCACCATTACACCCACGTATAACACTAATGAAAGTAAAAGATCAAGTGATTTTGCCAAGTAATCTGTCCAGCACGTCCTGTAGAGGCAGTTATGTGTTCAAAACATAGTCATCAAATGCCATTAAAACCACTCAGTAGAAGCACATAGCTCCGCCAAGGCCAAACAATCCTACACGTCTGTTCAGCTCTTAGAATAGAAAAATGAAAGGAAAAAGGAAATAGTCTGATAACATGAATTATTTCCTAAGAAACTGATAAAATGTTGAAAAATGCTCTGTCTTCAATCTTTCATCAAATCTCTATTAAAACCTTGTGTCTGAGCGGAATGGACCGAGCGATCGTCCGTCACGGAGCGTGACGGTGAGCTGCCACCGCGCTGGTAAATGATAGCTTGGTACTGTTGTATATTTGCTGGCTGAAATCCCACTTTTACAGTGTCACATTTCCATTTTTGAAATTAAATTAATATAAGAAAAAAATAAAATGAATGGATTTTATTCTGATCACAATGCAATAAATCATGGAGTTTGACAATTAAAGTCACAGACCAGGAAGTAATCGCTTAAATTCAGGTTTAATTACTTTTACATACAGACTGTGTTTATCAGACAGAAGCGTTATGTTAATGTTGTTTTCCCCAAAGCCTGAGTCATAATTCATCTCAGACTTCCACAGTCAGACAGTTTACCTTCGTTAGTGGGGGAAACTGCCAACTGCTGAAGATTTATATCTTCTCACCTTGGCCCCCATAGCA
Source organism: Seriola dumerili (assembly GCF_002260705.1). NCBI lineage: Eukaryota > Metazoa > Chordata > Actinopteri > Carangiformes > Carangidae > Seriola > Seriola dumerili. The sequence continues at coordinate 3,359,504 of NW_019174687.1, forward strand.
GGAATTGCAAATACTGTTGAGAGTTGTCCACTTCTCCACCTCTAATGTTGTGCTGTCCTTGTGTAGTGAATGTCCCCCTAAATGCCCCTGTGTTTTATCACTTAATACCTGTTTTCAGACTCTTTCCTCTCCGTCCCTGAGCCTGATTTTTTCTGTCAGACTGAGAATAGCCTCCCATCGATCCAGCTCCGTCTCTTTAGAGCGTCCCTGTTGGCCCCCACATCCTTTGTCTCCGGCCCGTCCAAGGCTTCAATATTGACTGTTGCTTTTCCTTTAAAACCCTCACACCAATACAATCACGCCCCATCCTCTCGCTCTCTAAACAATAAGCGCATATTGACCTACTGCTTGTTTTTTTTTCATCCTGAAAAGACTCCAAATAGACCCGATTCTCCTCATTCTCCCGATTGTCACCGACTGCTGTATTGAGGGCTGCCTTTGTGCAGAAGTCACTTAGCCTTTTTACTTGCTGTTTAATAAACAGAGGCATCAGTAAATAGCAGATTAGCTTGTTCCGGGCAGTGGAGGAGTGTGTGTCTATGATAATGTGTGTATTTTGGTGTTAAGGGAGCGTTCTCGTGATGCCAAGAGCAATATGAAACCGTCAGTAGCAGCGAGTCTTTTTCCCTCTGTTCACACTCATGTTCACACACACACACACACACACACACACACACACACACACACACACACACACACACACACACACAGCGAGAGCTTCGCACCCACCGATTAGCCGTTCTTCAGGCTCGCCGCAGCTTCCTCTTTCAAGGTCAAACTCAGCTTACCTGGAGCGCCGGCTGCACCGAGGAGATAGAGGGGAAAAGAAAGAAAAGCAGGCCAAGTGTGGATTTCGCAAGAAGACTACACGCATGCATTTTCATTCTTCTGCCTTTAGCGCAATCCTGACAAAAAAATGTTTTGTGTATTTTAACATTAAAAAGCCTTTGCTGTTTTCCACCGCTGCGAGCCAGTCACAGTCAAACCCATTTTTCTGTCTTCTCAAAGACGTCCGCTTCGTCTCTGCTTTCATTTACATTTTACATTTCAGGTATTTATGTGAGGAAAGACTGATCACATTATCTGTGACTGATTCTGCGTTTTAAACAGCGCCACTGGCTGATCGTGACCCCGTTTGCCGATTTAAACAAACCGTTTTCTACTCAAAACAATGCACTGTATTGAAAATGCACAGCCAACACGTATAGCAGGATTCTGTGTTTATTCTCACAGCTGTATCCGCGTCTTGAAATAAATCACAAGTTTATAGTAATTGTACTTTGCTGTGTGTGTGTGTGAGCTTGACTGTTGAGGTGCTTATTCATTTGGAGCTAGTGGTGGCTCATGGGAGGGTTTTCACTGCAGCAGGAGAAGCATCAGCTCTGCATTCTGTCTGTTTTATTGAACCAGGTCTAAGCTGACCAGCTGAGACCAGAAAAATGACACCATCAGTCATTTGTTCAGACAATTAAAATGACAGATGTTACATCCTGTGATCATGTGATGAGGTGTGTTACTTCAACACTGGAGATTTTTTTTTTTTACATCCCATCCCCTAGTAACCAACGCCCTTCTGTCATCTTAACCAAGCAGGTGTAGTTAACCTATCTTTAAACACAGACGTGGCTTAGGTAGTCTTCGAAGGAGCTAACAAGCAACCTCACCTTTTTAGAGCTTTTGATCATATCGCACGACCTTCATCAGCAGATTCGGTTGGCTGGTTGTTCTCCTTTGCAGTAAACCTTGACAAGAAGTTCTTAAAGACAAAACTCTCTCAAATCTCGTCTGTGCAGCAGCCTTTTAGGAACCATGGTTACGTTTTGTTGTTAGGTGACCTCTAGTGGCCGTAGTAATTGTAACAGGAGCAAAGGAGGAAGTCCGGTGACGTAGCATAAAGAGAGACAAAGTCCATGTCAAGCAAAAGCACCGGAAAACTCTTCTAGACCTTTTCATGATCAGAAGCAATGATATACTTTATATTTAAATGGAGAGATCACATGGACACATGGAGTAGCTATTCTGGAGCTTTCAATTGTACCACATGATCTTCCTCAGTGGATGATGTTCGTCCAGTTGCCACTGGACTGTCGCTCTTCAGATAATTGTGAAAATTGGAAGTTGCGTCTCTTCATGGTTGAAAAGCTGTTGAAGAGTTTTTTCCTGTCTGATGAGACACAGCAAAACACAGAGAGCTGTAGTTCTCTGGTCAGGAGTCTCTGTCCTGGACACTTCAGTCTCGTGATAAAGTATTAATTAGAATGTGGGAAAACCATGTAATTACTTATTTAAGAAAAACCTGTAATTTTCCTTTTTCTTTCGATGAACGCAGCAACTTTTTTATATCTTTTATGACATATTGTTGGACTGGTCCTTCCGGTCTGATTTTGGTACGAGGAAGAATTTGTGCTTTCTGAGACAGTGATAGGCAGCCATGTTTCTGTTACCTGATGTCGTAGTGACCTTTAAGGCCTGGTTGTCATTCAGACGACATCTTGCCTCGCTCCTTCTATCTGCCTACTCTTTCTTCCCCTCTGCAGACGTTTCCTCTGTGAGCAGCGTTGGACTGACTCAGCTTGATGAAAAATCATTTCTGAGGGAGGAGGGAGACGGAACGGGGAGGCGCAGAGGGACGAATCAGAGACTCCATCCTTTATCTCCCCTCCTTCCTAACCTCTCTTTCACCCTCCTCCTCCTCCTTCTTCATCTTGCCGGTTTCATGCGGTTGATCTTGGACAATCTTGCTGTTACCAGACACTGCACTCAGCCGCTCTTAATATTTAATGAAGGCTCAGGGCCATCAGCCGCAGCTTTTTGAGCTTTTAATGGCGGAGTTTTCCAGTGGCATTTTTACGCTATGACCTCCCAGGCATTTCCAAAAATTACCTCAGACGAAAAAGCTTTTACCGTCCTTCATTCTCATTCTTCTGTCATGTATCAACCTCGAAATCAGAGCAGGAAATAAACACTTTTCATCCATTTAGAAATCAGCAAGGTTATTACAACTTAACTATCCAAACACAATTTGTTTTTTTTAGATGTTTCTAAAGAGTGCCTGTTTAACTGCTGAAGTGGCGAAGCGTGTGATTTAAAAAATACTCTGAAATCCAAATATAGAATAATAATTTGTTTGGTACGTGTCATACTCGGCTCCACTAAATATTTATTTTGCACCAATAAAACTTTTGTTTGAAACTGGCTCATTTTAAAGACATTCATTTATTACTAATGTACCCTGATTTTAGAAGCTCTAATTATCATATTTAACAAGACGTTATCTGATCAGGTTCCCATTTTAATTTGCTGTCGATGCTATTTTCTGTTAAAAAAAAACTGAAACTGAAAACTTGCTCCATCTTTTTCACATTTAAATCCTCCAGGAATCTCATTAAATTGAATTCACTGGAAGGCTTTTATGATGAAACATCTGCAGGAAGTTTTAGTCCCAGTGGTGAGATCTGATTATTCCTTCCTCCATTTTTGCCTGATTGTATGATAAAGTCAAAGCATCAGTGCAACAACAAAAACCAAAAGCTATTTTGATGATTGATCAATCAGTTAATTAAACATAAATGACACAAATTCTCTGATTTAAGTTGCTCTGTTATGCACCTCTTTTGAGAATTTACAGTAGTAACAATGTGTGACCACAATTTTATGATTTACAATGGCATTAATTTAACTGTCTATTTGCACCCCGGTGAAAATAGTCACATGACAGCTATTAGGCTATTTACACCCATATGGAACGTCCAATGGTTAAGTGCCTTGTTTTTTTTTTTTTGTTGATAAAAAACATCGACAGGATGCATAATTGTTGCAATGCTTTGTTTGATATGCGCCATATGCTGGGTGCTGACATAGTATAAAGAGCAACAAAGTCCACATAGGGAGGAGGTTGTGATGGACGAGTGGTTCAAACACAGGGCAGGAGACTGGTGTTAACTCCTGTGTGAAAACATAAGTTGATACTTTATTGCATTATTGATGCATTATTGTTTCTTCTTATTATATTTGGTTTTCAGTCCCACGTGACTTATTGAAATGGCACTAATACCCAGGTGTAAATAGCAATGGGCTATACACCCCGGGTGCGAGCATTGTTGTTTATGGACACCTGGTTGGAAATAGCATTGTTGGCTACACATACATGGGTGCAAATAGCATTGTTGGCTGCATACACTTTGCTGCTTGTCTCTTCCACGTTGTATACACTCAGGTGTAAATAGCCACATTGGCGCTCCACCTTGGGTGCAAATAGCATCTGCCTTGATTTAATCCACAATTAAAATGGGTATAAAACTATTTGATTAAAGACAATTGGACAGTTTTACACTTTGAGAGTCCACAATGTCTCTCAATTAGTTTAAGATGTTAAAGGTAAAAGAATAATACAGATTAAGCAATAACACACATCGTGGTGACGTGAATGGAGGACTTGAGTAAGTGTCCGGCTCATTGCCATCATAAACTTCACTGAAGGGATTTTGGCCATGGTCACTGTTTGTCACCGTGTTTATTCCTGCGGCCTCGTCCTCGGTAAGACCAAATGAAACAGTCTGTCTGGGAGAGTTACAGCCCCGGGGTCTGGGCTCTAAAATGATAAGAAAGATGCCTTGTAGCGGCTCATTTCCTCCTCTCTCTGCTCTCTGCTTTGGGCTCTTAATCCTTTTTGTAGCGTTTGGTGCTGGAGGAGTGTCCTGATGAATCACACCTTGTATAGTTTTACAGAACAGTCAGTTCCCTTCAGGGAATATTGGAGGTGTTTTCCACCTTTTTCTTCCTTTCACTGAAGTTTATTCCTCTGTTGCTTTTATTCAACCGTCATGTCTTGAAGTCTAAATTTCCTGAAATGTAAATGTAAATGTGTCACTTTTCATCCTGCGTCTTTGGCAGCACTGACTTATTTCCAAAGTTACCTGCAAGTCATTCAATTTTACTTGCCAAACACTGACTCACCTCCTCTTCCATTATCGGCCGCGCTGTCTGACATTCATCTCAATGAAAGCCTCTCTTTGTGGCCTTTTCACTGAACTGCTGACACAACCTTATTACTGTTCATATTGCAGCTGGTAAATGGCTAAGATGGCCAACTGCTCTGATGGGAACTCTCGGGCATAAATTGGACAAACCCATTGAGTTTTGGGGAGACGGTGGCTGCATCTCACAAGCAGTGCGTCAACAAAATCTGTTGTCAGGGCCCCGGTGATGCATTTCCTGCTGCACAATCAAGTAAAATCAAGGATCTGACTTGAGACAAAACCAGGTACTTCAGGTGTAAGAAGATGTTTCTGGAGTCTGTGTGGTGTTTGTAAGAAACACATGAAGGTGCAGCGAGCTGTTCTGTTTCAACCTGACGACTAAAAGACAGAGCAGGGTCACGTGCAGAGTAAGACTTTAGCTTGAAAGTCATGAAAACAAACAGAAAATGGTTCATCTCGTTGAATGCTATGCCAGCGGTTTTGCAATGATGTTGTAGCTGCTCGATCCATGCTGAAAACTTGATTTGAGCTACGCATGTGCACAAACGTGGTTATTGGTTAGAGTTAGGGTTGACCCGCTTGTTCGATACTGATCAGGCACTGATGCAAACTGGGTAATGACAGATGTTACAAGAAAACATCCTTTTAACGAGAAAACTTGGATAGACAGTACAACCCTGTCTGCATTCACTGGGATATGTTTTTATTTACATGATGAGGAAGTTTGTTAAAGAAGCGTAACTGACAAGTGGCAATATGTTGATATTAAATGTATCTGCAAAATGTTCAAACACAGCTTGTGGCAACTGAACCATAATATAAAGAATATAAAGAAAAAATAAAAAATAATTAAAAATAAAATAAAAATAAAGTCATATTTAACCAACATATATTCTGTATTTTGATAAAAACCAAAATCTATTTTTTGGTTGTACACAATATTTCCACGTACCAATCTCTCTGCTGTGAGGATTTGCTGCTTTTCTTTATCCTATGCGTTAATTAACTGAATGTCTTTAGGGTTTTGGGCTGTTCGTCAGTCAAAACAAGACGTGGTCACATTACATTGAGCCTTAGGAAAATCCTAAAGCACAATCTGCCTTTGTTCTGAGCCTGGACCGTGAAATTTTTAAAAGGTTTTGGTCAGAAGATCAGAAGAGTTTTTGTGCAGAAAATTAAGGGGATTAAAGGATCAAAAATATACGAGGGAGCGGGAGAGAAACCACAGAGCTCTTAAAAACTAATTAACATGATCTTAAGTTGAGTTCAAAAACCAAAGCAGAGCAGTCAGCTCTGTACTCAGGGTGTGTTCAGCTCCCCTTGCAACTCGTCCTCCTCATTATGAGCTCCTCAGCGTCCCTCCCACTGTTTGTTGTGTCCCAGTGTAGCTGGGACCCCAGGCTGGGTCGGGGGGGGCGGGGGGGGGGTCAAAGGACAAGGCGTATTGATTATCTCACACAAATCAGCTCTTTCTTAATGGACAGTGTGGTGAGAAGCCTGACCTCAGACCTCTGCTGCGAGGTCACCTGAGGTCAAACACGCGCAACCAGTGGAATAATGACCAGAAACAGGTGAAGAGCTGGCGCATGATTGGGATCATGACTGCAGAGACGCATGTTCAGCATCACGGTGTCAGTTCAGAGATCCATCCATCTTCATTGAGTCAGGAGATTGACCCCCCCACCCTCCACATGTGGAGTCATGTAACACATATTTTTTTGACCTGTTTCTAGTCTTCCATTCCCAGTTTCCCAATGAGCGCTGTCAGCAGTATTCTATGTTGAATTAATATTGACATAAGACATTATCTTGATGTTGAATTTTGGTCACCTGACGTCACAACCTACATTCGACCAGATATCAACAACATTGGTGGCCAGCTGCGTACCTGCAGGGTTAATTCTCCCGTACCTGCCCTCTATTTGTTCTTCTATCTAAGAAAGGACAACAGGCCAAGGTGTGCATATGGGCTTCCTCTTAGTGGTGAAGGTTGTTGGTTGTGTATACATTCTGAAAGGATGAAGACACTACACAGGGATGAAAACTATATAGGGCTGAATACCACCAGTTTTTTTTGGGTAGAAATCAAAGGTGTTACTTAATCTATATCTTTATTTACAGTCCATTACAGTTAACATTCCCCTTAAAGGATGCTTGACTGAATGAAAGATAAGACAGTCAAGCACTGTGCCATTTGTAGAAAGGATGGAAACACAACATCATCTATCAGAAAGTATTATAAAGGCACTAAAACTGACTTTAAGTAGGTTTAATGCATCAGCAATACAAAGACTTACATAGAAGGTTTTGTTACACTAGTGTTATGGATACCACTATAACAATTTATTCATAATGTGTTATTGATTCACAGAGAAAAAAAGTACATACTTATATAAACTGACTTCTCTTTATGTATCCACAGTATTATTTATTCTAAAGAAATATTTATAGGATCTGGGGTCATTCCAAAACACCATCAGATGCTTTTTTTCTTTCTACTCTAGAGAACATCATTCTTAGTTTCCTGTGCATTAACCCCACAGATTAAAGCGGGCCTGATATGAAGCAACATTTGTCCTGTTAGAGTCTGAGAACATATTGAGGGAGGTTTTAAGCTCAGAGTGGAGGTGATTTTCAGCTTATTTTTCACATTGAGGATGATTTCAGAAAGGATTACCCCCCCCCCCCCCCCCCCCCCCCCCAACGTAATCTATTATAGGACCGGGCGCCAGCCAGCAGCACTCGCCGCTCTCCTCTGGGGTCAGCGTTTAATGAGATTACTGTTGGATTACTGTTATCTGTTTGAAATGTGGAAAAACAGCAGGTAGTTGTGGAAAAAAAATGAACAAGCAGCACCTGGTGAAAATGTCGGCCACACAGAATTCAGTCAAAACATTCCAGTTACAAGTTGTCAAACATGATGGATTCTTCCTTTTGTGACCTGAACATTTCTTCCAGTGTGAGAGATTCAAGACAGACAGGAACATTTTTAATTACGTTTTTCTCAATAATTGATCAAAAGTGAAAACAACTTCAAATTGATGTCACTTAAGTTTAAAAGTAGCAGAAAAAGAAAAGTTTTGATGACTATTTGAAGCCGAGCAGTCTGACAGTCAGGAGTTTGCTTTGGATTAATTGGCTCTTAATTGTACGGTGGCCTCCAGGGACAAACTTTGTGGAACAAGCAAAGAGCAGAGACTTTAATTGAAGCTTTTAAATGTTGTCTCAAACAGCTTTTCGCCAGCGTGGCGCCGCATTGTATTGATTTATTAATCAAAAACTCTTTTTTTTTTCTTTTTTTTTTTTTTACAGGCGATCAGCCTTTCGTCTGACCCTGAGTGTCTGTCTGCTCCAGCAGAAAATGTTCAACTCAGACTCCTCAAAAAGCTCTGCTCTGCTGCTGCTGTTATAGACGTCTATAGATTCATTTTTCTACACTGATATGTGTTATATTCCAGTGGTTAGAAACTGGTCTGTAGTTGGTCATTAGACTTTTTCTTCATCACTCTCAGACAGTAGATTGAACAGGGTGATATTGTGATGTAATTAAACGCTGTCAGTGTTCATGGTTTTCACATAGAGCTGCAGCGATATTTCCATTAGTCGATCAACAGAAAATGAGTGAGAGAGTATTTTGATTTGACAGTTTTACGTTTAAGTCATTTCTCGAGACTGTCGTATAAAAAAACGAGCACACAGGTCGTCTTGTGCAGCAGGTTACTATGACCCATAGTTAGGTTATGTTGCTAGGCAACATCTAGTGGTTGTAGTGATTATGACAGGAGCAAAGGGAAAAGTGCGGTGATGTAGTATAAAGAGAGACCAAGTCCATGTCAGGAGGAGGTGGTGGTGGATGGATGAATATGACACAGAAGAGCGCTGTTCCATTCCCATGTGGAAGTATATATACTTGTTGCAAATTTGTTGCATTTTTTCGGTTCCTTAATTTTTGTTATCTATTATTGGAAATTGAATATCGCGATTATGGACAGTCACTGACATTTTATGGACCATTTAAATATTAGTTCATCTTTTTTCTCTTTTGTAAAGGCGGAGAAAGGGCAGCATGCTCAATGAAAATCAGAGCTGCTTGCAGAGGGACACTGAATCCAAACAGAGCAGTTTGACACTTGCCAATGAAATTGCCAAGCTCACCGTGAATTTGCCTCCGGGCCGTGTGCAGGTTGAGACCCTGGCATTACACAACAAAGACTATCTGTCATGTCTGATCAGAGTCTGGTGGCGGGGTAAACCATTAGCTTTTAGAAAGTGTGAGAGTCAGTGGGAACAGTGACGTCGTCACAGCCAAACGTTTCATAACCACAGAGACCAAGAGACTAATGGACGATTTTAGACTGTGACAAGGGTGATTCTGGAATTTAATACTTTTATATTATTTTATATATTTTTCTTCATCTCTATTTTATCACCAGGATTTTTATGTTAGGGCTACACCTGGCTCTGGAAGGAACTGTATAGAAAATAGAAAATCTTGTCCTAAAACTTAAGTGCCATTTAATTTGCTCCTCATCATTCCTTTTTCAGTTAGTTGTCTTTTATTTGGGAAGACGACCTGGTTGTTACTTTGTGGTCAAACAAGTTAGCGTTTGTTTGGAGCATTTAACTTCAGTTTTGTTATGTTGATCAAAGAAATCAATTACAAAGTTTCCACTTAGAACAACTTGTAGGGCAACTTATATCAGTCACTGAAAATAAATGTCAAACATTGGCTGGGATTTTAGGGACAAGGATGAAATGTGACATGATAGAAATTAGTCATCCGGCTCTCACTGATGTCTCTGTTCTGTTGATACTGTGGCATTGGCTATAACTTGAATTTCTCTGGCTGTATCAGATCATTACAGACAACAATTAACAAGGCTGTTTGGCAATATTTTATTTACAGGATTTTTGCGTCAATGTTATTAAGTACCTTAATTTTTCTGGTATTTAATTGGCTGGATCAACCAAAACAGACATATAATATGTTTACCCAACGGTATATTGTGAGTTCACTCTAAATGTAATATATCATGATATTTATCTGAGTCTAGTGGAATACTGTATATTGTAAAATGTCATGAAGATTTGATCCTTGTTGCCCACGGCTACTTTTTAGGCCTGTGTCACTGTTTTGTGAATGAATGGGTCCATTTCAGACCCGGAGACCAAAACTCTGACACTCAGTCACATTTAGAAATGTTAGAAAGCAATTGTAAACCTTTCGCTAAAGATTTAATGGTGCTTTAGCATCAGTGCAAGTGAACATTGAACACAGCATTGCTTCAGACAAAAGTACAACTTCAAGGCTGAATGTCAAAGGGAAGGATTGCTTTAACACTGCAGTAATTCATTATTGGCCACAGGGGCCAAAATAACTCTAAAGCTGTGCCTAAGCCTGATATCATTTCACCTTTGTGTGAGCAAACAGCTGGCCATTTACACATCCAGCAGCATCTTCTTATTGGAGCCATGTTTGTGTCACCTGATTAATGTTAGCTCGGTATTCCCTCTCTCTGAGCTCTGTGTTTGGTCTCCACCAGGTGTTTAGCTGCTAAATGCTCCACTGTGTTCAGCAGCTGCTCTCTAACTGTGTGTGTCTGCTGTTGGGTGATGGGCAGGTAGTGGTCAGTGGGTTTATCAGAGCTTGTTTAATGAAGACAGCTGCTTCCAGCTGCTGCTAGAAACAGACAGAAAATGTTCTAGAAAAAGCAAAACAATGAGCTTCTGTCCTCAGCCACTCCTGCTTAGTTAGATGTTTGGGCTGCTCCCTGTGTTTGTGCTATTACTGTCTCAGTACAAACTGGGCCGTACAGGTCGTGTTCTTGAGGCTTGTAGCTGCTTGTTTTCTGGTGTGTGTGCACTGAATGTCCCCTGGGAGGGCTGGTTTTCAGCGGCTACAGTATCACAGACTGTTTCTCCTCTCCTGCAGGCTGTTGTGCTAAAGCTGCTACCTGCCCTCAGGGATCTGTCGCCCTGACAGTTCAGGGAATAACCCTCCGCTCACAGCCCACACTGCAAAAAATATCCTGCATCACAAGCTCTGACTTCAACTGGGGTTGAAGTCAGCTGTTACTTACAAGTCAGGTGAATGTATAGACATTACACACTCAGTTGACAGTTTATTAGGTAGACCTAACTAAAGCTAATGCAGTCTAACACAACAGTTCTACAACAAATCCCCTGTGTCATGAAGGTTGTAATGCTCAGTTTTGCTATAGTTGTTTCAGAGACATGTTGACTCAACTTTATGATCATTTTTCAGGATGTAGAGGAAGCACATTACGGCTTATTGCCATTATTGTTAGATAGAAATTACTAGTTTATTAATTGATTAGTGTAATGACAGATAATTAATAAAATAAAATGATAACTGACGAATCGCTTCTTTTCTTTGTCACATGTGACAGAAAATTAAACTTTTAAAATGCACCTTCTCTCATTTGCATTGGCTTCTCCAGGTGTATTTTTTTCTGTACTGGACTAACCTTGGCAAATAAAACATTGTTTGAAAGCTCCAGCTCTCCTGATTGTATTTGTGCAATCAGCTGAGACACAGAATTGATCCAGACTTGTGGCTCCAAAGTCTTTTCCACATAAAAGGTGCTACTGCAGGCCTTTAATCGGGACCAGAAACTTTCTCTAAACTTCACTGAGTAGTGTTTTTGTACCTACAATGAGGAGGCAGATGAGTCATTCATGAAATGTTTTTGTAACAGCCAAATGACGTATGTGGTCATTTATGAATGAGACTTATTGGATGTTTCAGGCTTTATCCGCTTCCGGGGGGGGGGGGGGGGGGGGGATGGGGGGGGGGGGGGGGGGGCGGGGGGGGGGGGGTGGGGGGGGGCTTGGAGCTCGAACCAGCTGACATTGGCGAGGGGCAAGGTACACCCTGGACAGTTCACCAGTCTATCAAGGGCTGCAGACATACAGAAACAAACAACCTCACTACGCTCAAACATTCACACCTTGGGCAATTTAGATCACAGTTAGGACTTTAATAGATTAGATAAGAGTAGATAGATAGATAGATAGAACTAGTGAGTAGATGAGATTACTTTATTTATCCCCTAGGGGAAATTCATGTGTCCATTAGCTCATTGTTGATAATAATAATAATAATAATAATAATAATAATAACAGTTAATAACAAATGAACAATAATAATTAGATTAGTCCACTTCCTTTGGCTGAGGTGTTGTATAGCCTGATGGGAACAAAGGATCTCCTGAACCTCTCTGTTCTGCAGCGCAGTGATATGAGACGTTTGCTACAGCTGTAGCTGCTTCTCTGTCCTGTCAGAATGTTGTGGAGAGGATGGTTGGTATTGTCCAAGATGGCCTCCATCTGACATTGCAGATCTTTCTCAGATCTCAGAGACAGGAGCAGCTCGTATGTAGTATAATGGTGGCCTGTGCAGACGGGGTTGAGGGAGGACTCCATGAGTGATATCGATATATCAGCCATAGAAAAACGTTGCTGAACCCTGATACAGCGAGAGGAACAGCGGCAGACAAAGTACACACTGTAGCATATACGTATCAGTCAGATGTATGCGTCAGCACTCAGTGACCATGTGCATTCAGGCAGCAATCCATCACACTTGTTTACAGCCAAACACAGAGAGCTGATGGAGTGCGCCACAATGGCCGCTTTCTACTTCTTTTCCTCTTCCTCCTCGCTCAGAGGAAAAAAACAAGATGTTACATCCGTAGAGTGACATTAAAGAGGCGAGCGTGCTGCTGAGCTGCGGGCCAAGCTGCGGGGAAATGTCAGGATCACATGCTCAGGAGAAGCCTCGCCAAAGGCCACAATGGGGGGAAGTACACACACGTTGGGTCTTCTGTTGGAAGTAGAGAAGGTTTGTCAGAGGTCAGAGGCTGCCGTGTGAGAGGCTGTTATAAAACCACATAAACCCTGGTAATGAAGCACTGCTCTGAGGAGGGTCTTCATCTTAATTCACCTCTCTGTGTGTTTAGTTTAGAGCCAAATACATGTGATTATTTCACCCTAAACCTGGACAAACAGAAACTCAATTTCTGAATATATAGGAGGAAGTTATCTCTTCTTTTACACCATAGCCTCTGCAGCCTGTATTTCTTGTTGAGGATGAGCAGAGAGCAGAAAATGTTTTTTTCTCCATAAAACTGCTGCATCAATGCTTATAAATGAAGTCTTCTTCATTAATGAGAATTCAGAGCTGCATTTCTGCTTGGTGGAATCTTTAAACCCTTAGTAACTGAGAGCTGGAAACTAGTGAGTAGACCAGGGGTGTCCAAAGTTTTTTAGTGAGGGCCAAATACAGAAAAATAAACAAAGGGCCGGGCCACACACTAGAGGTGACATATTGACACATGAATACTGTGTTTATTTCTAACTCACCTATAATGTGAAGAACATTGCACTCAGTGGGAGCAGTGATGCTGTCCTTTGGATTGAAGGATGGCTGACATGTCAGGAGAAAGTTTAGTGGTTGAGACACGAAGGACTTCACAGAGATGGCTATCAGTCATTCTGGTTCTCAGTCTGCTTTTGTTCTGATTTAACAGAGAAAATGTTTGTTCACATACAGTATGTACGTTGAGCCGAACAGGCTCATCATTCTTTTTGCGTGGCGTCTCATCAGAGGAAACTTGGCATTATCCAAACTCTGACAGAAGTCAGGGAGGGAGAGAAGCTGATGTTGACTCTTCAGAGAATCGTCACATTGCATTTCAATCAGTTCTAACTGCAGACTCTCTTCCACTTCTTCTGCATCCACCAGGAAGGGGGTCGAGAACAGCTTGATTTGTTTTTCAATGACAGAAAAATCTTGGAAACGCTGGTTGAATTCTGTCATTCTGTTTTCCTGTATTTTGTTAGCACGAAAAAAAAACCTGTTGTTGAGCTTGCAGGCTAGCTGCCGTTTGCTTGACTTTCTGTGTTCGTTCGGCACCGGTGTGAGATGTGTAGCTCTGATGTTTGGTCTCATAGTGCCGACAGACATTATACTCTTTCATCACAGCAACATCTTCATTGCAAATCAAACAGCCTGTGCATCTTCTCATTTGTCCTGGTCATAGTATCATAAAGGAGTTTAAATCGAAAAAAAAACAAATCAAACAGACACACTTTCCGTTGATTTCTTCGAAGAAATATTCATTTTCCCACCATGTTTGAAATCTTCTACACTCACTTGCTATTTTGCGTTTCTTCGGTGCCGCCATTTCTGGTGACTCGCGGTAAAAGTTTTTCTTTGCTTAATTTTGTTTAGTGGAGAAGCACCGTTTCCGTGGCTGGCTCCATCTAGTGTTGAAACTGAGAAGTGCAACAGAGTTGAGCTCAAGCTTCTTGTGCGGGCCATATTCAATTATATTTTCAGAATTTGCCCTGGGCCAATAAAAACTGGACTGCGGGCCGCAGTTGGCCCGCGGGCCGTAGTTTGGACACCCCTGGAGTAGACCTTTGAACTGATATTTTACACTTTCCCTGTGTTTTATTTGAAGTGTTGATCCATAAGAAGATATATTTGTGGTTTTAAGAACCAAAAACCATCTCAGTGTAGTTTTACATCTCCTCTCTCAGGCTTCTCTCTGGAGCTCTAGTAACAACAGGTCAGTGAGCCTCTGGCTTAGAATCAAAGAAGACATGGACATCTGCCTGTAGACAATATGGGACCTTTTGCTCAGTGTATTTAACACAACACGATGCTATAGCATCGTGAAAAATCACTGGATGCATACTATATTTTCTTACTGTATTTCTCTGAATATGTCTAAAGTTTCTAAATACTTTTTAATACCTTAATTTGGGAAATATATACATATATGACATCATAATTTCATGTCATTTAACTTTTCATAAACTTCTCCTAAATAAGTTACTGGTAAAAGTAGTGTTATCTGCCACACATGGATCCCTGTAGTGTTCAGTCAACACTTTGTCAAAGTACGTGACAATAAAAACTGTCAACTCTCACGCTGTACTCCAGCTCTCCCAGTGATGTTAAGTCTGTTCTCACTGGAGCTTGAAGTGTCCCACTTCAGATTTACTTTCTTCCTGGGACACAGATCTGATGTTTTCTTTTCTCTGTGAATATCAAAAAGTTGCATTCAGGAATTTTTCGATCTAGACCACATGGATCTGCGCTCCAAATTTTAATCCCAAGACATGCGGCCTATATGCAGCTTGTTACCATGACAATATCTGATGTCATTCAGATGAGACTATTGTCTAGGTTTTGGACTCATGGCAGCTTGTCCCAGTCATTGTTAGCACTGAGTATGATGGCTGCTATTTAGGCTGAGTGCACAAGCTAAAAAACTTTGTGTACCACAGTACCATAATTTAGCCCTTAATAGCACTGAAGTACAGACCATACCATGTGATACCAGGCCACAGCTTCCCCGCTCTCATCTCAACCCCACAAACAAAGACTTTGAGCCTTTTGCAAGTTAAATTCTGTCAGGTAGCTCCTCTACATGTAGCAGAAAGTAACGTACAAGTGAGGGACCTCACTAAAGCTTCAGTTTACTAGTGAAAACAAATGGATGCATATGTCACTGATTCTAGTGAGTAGTAAGTAACATATAGAAGCTGTGCCACAATTCAAGGCGTGGCCCTTCATGGACTGCGAATGCCGAACCAAAATGAGACGGTCTGGTCTATGCTGTGAAGCAACCGGTCTTGAAATGCAGCCTCTGAAGGACGTGGGACACAGCTAATGTCTCTCCCCATCACAAAACTAACTAACTAACATGAACACAATGTCAGACCAATAAAAATAATGCAGAACAATCATCAGGACAGTATGCTCAAACACATGGGAACTGTTTACTGTCTGAATCTCATGTCAGTAAGTGGTAGCTCTGAAATAAACTAACAACTGTAGTGCTAGTTATCACTTCACTTTTAAAGTAGGCATTTCTCATATATATATATATATGTATATATATATATATATATATATGAAGGCATTAGAGAGGTAACAGGCTGAGCTGACAGTCAAATCATATTTATGTCTCCACGTCGGTCTGACAGCAGCTTCTCTTGGCACCTCTATCAGAGCCTGGCTGTTATCTCAGGCTGAATGTGTAAATTGGACTAACGACTAAGATGACAACTGAACGTATGCAGGAGGATGTGTGTGTGTGTGTGTGTGTGTGTGTGTGTGTGTTTGTTTTGCAGAAGCTCATTTCAAACAGACAGTGATTAACAGTGAGATGTTCGCCAATATGTTCCGAAGGTGTTATCAGAGCAACCTGATGATGGGGCGCTGGATTAACTCTGTATATCATCTGGGTCACTGTATGTGCTGCCGAGGATGTATTTTTAGCGTGTGCTGTTTGAATGCATGTTTTAATAAGAGAGACTGAGCTGAGGCTTAAATCAGCAGGAAGAAGAAGAAGCCTTTACCAGCTTCTACATGCTAAAAACACACGTGTTAGTTCAGTGACATCTATGTGTCAAAACCTGGACGTCTCCGAGACAAACCATGATGGAAAGTAATTGAGTGCATTAACTGCAGTAACTAAGTACAATATTGAGAGACTACTACATCACCTGCTTGAGTGGTGGCCTCAGTTGGGTTCGCTTTATGAAAGAACAACAGCCAATGAGTAAACTCCGACGGTGGAACTATGATCACTCAGTCAGTCAGTCAGTCAGTCAGTCAGTCAGCCAGTCAGTAAGCGACATAGCCAAAAGTCTAAATTAGAAATTTCACATGACATTTGATTGACAGCTCAGACATGCTGCAGTATAAGCAGGAAAACAAATGAAAAACATCACAGGACATTTTGCAAATTTGCATGTACACTTTGCGTCATTGCAGATACTTTAATTAAGAACTAATCCTTACCATGCTGATAAAATATGTGAGGCAGGGCTCACATTTAAAACTCTGCAGTGTAGTGTCTATAATATTGGTGGAGAGGAGTGCGAGTCTGAATGGCCATTAACAAACCACTGAATCTAAATGTGCTAGCAGCTCTGTGGAGGTTGCTATAATGGAGGCAAAGTGAGTTTTTTTCTAAAACCCAAAACAGCTTTGCTGACGCACACTGTAGATATTATTAATACGGACAACTGGCTGTTAGTCATATGTGCTTCTCAGTCATTCATTCACTCATGTTAGGAAACAGTTTTAACACCATATTGAAAACTTAAA
The DNA here is from genome assembly GCF_002260705.1 of Seriola dumerili. Lineage (NCBI taxonomy): Eukaryota > Metazoa > Chordata > Actinopteri > Carangiformes > Carangidae > Seriola > Seriola dumerili. The sequence goes on from NW_019174687.1 coordinate 3,376,634, forward strand.
CTTCAAATAAGCAAAGGTTTGGAAGTATACCAACATCTGTTTGGTCCCTGTGCAGATTGGCTGGGACCACTCTCGTTTAATACTGATAATTACTGAACCCCAGTGCTGAGTAAAGCTTGTATTGGCAGGAGTTGTTACAAACTCACACGTCCTGGTCCTGTGCAGATTATTAAAGAGATCTATCATATTATAGATAAGGTTCATTCCATTTAGATGAGGTTTAATCTAAAGGAAACAGAGCCACTGACCACGACTGGTGGAAAATAGGTTTGTCCACTGAAAGAATAAACACAGCTTTAGTTATTGTTGTCTGCAAACATCACAGCCACATTGCACTCGGTTATGAATTATTAATCGCGGCAGTCTGTGTCATGTTAAATTTAAAACCTAATATCTGTTGACGGCCTGCATCGACTGTGGAATATCTTCATCTATTTGTCGGCAGATAACTGAGCATGTGAAGCCGAGTTAATCCTTCGCTGTCTACTTCTGCACCTCGGAGCCATGGAGCAAATCCCTTCATTTGGCAGAGGAGTGCTTTCTGCAGAGGCAGCAGCGAGGTTTAAACTCTGCCGCTCTCGGCCGGCTGCTGCTCTCACATGTTTTCATACAGCTGTCATCAGATACTAAGAGCAGGTTAAACTGAGGTGGCCCGACAGCTTTTAAAGACCAGCGATGTCGCTGCGACTCTTTCCTCTGGAGAACATATGTAATTGTGTAACGTCTCCTCCATGAATGTGATATAATGAGTCCAGTCACTGTGCAGGATGGTAAGTGATAGCTCTGAAATATTGATGCTGAGTGGGTGTCTGCTTTTCACTCCTGCCTGCTCCCCCTGAATCATTTTGTTGCATTAAAGGGTGACACTCAGTAATTATCCTGCTGATGTGACGAGAGTGACATCACTGGAGTTCAGGTTTGAAGATCAGGACGTGAGATTCTTCTGTTAATGTTTTTTTCTTTGCAGTGAGGTTGTACAGTTTATTTTCTTTAGGAGAGCAGAGCCTTGCATTAGTTTAAGACTCACTACACATGACAGTATTTATATCCACTGCCAACATTCAGTGTCAATGCGGGAAGTAGTGTGTCCTTTAAACGCTGTTGACACCTGGTATTAAAATGTGACTCATATCCAGATAATAGATGATCTGATCTTGCCTTTGTGTTTACACCTGAGATGGCGGGAAATCAGCTGTAGGTGTCCAAGGTTTCGTTTACACCAACTTAAGATCTAAATACAATGTGAGCCCGACTAGCTCCAGAAGTGGTCTGGCAGATCCGATCACATTCTGATGTTACACCTTGCATTAGCATGTGTTTTCCCTCATCTGGATAAAGTGTCCAGATACATGTCACATTTTAATACCAGGTGTAAATGGGGTATTGTGTACTGCAGGGACACGACAAATGAAATTTGACTTTTTAAGCCTCGGCCGGCCACAGCCTGAGCATATTGTTTACAGGTTGTCCGTCCGTACGTCTGTACCTCAGTAACATCTTGACAGAGCTTCTTCCAATTTGGCACAAACATTAACTTGGACTAAAGGATGAACTGATTACATTTTGGGGGTCAAAGGTCAAAGGTTAAGGTCACGATGACCTCACAAAACACTTTTTAGCCATTACTAAAGACACACATTTATGACAAAATGGTTCATATTCCACATGACTCTGGATAAACAGGGATGTAACCTGAAACTTGTCTCAGTGGCACAAGGCCCGAGTCGATAATTCTAGTTATAAACTGCATTGCAGATTTTGCAGAATCATCTAATAATGATGAGCTTGTCTGGAGATATAGTTGCAGATGCAGTGCTGCACATTTAGAGAGTTTCTCTCTAGATTTGGCAACTAGAACTTAGAACCTAGTGACTAATCAAAGATGAACTCTTCTGTCTTGAAGAGAGTCTCCAGTATGTCTCAGTGAACGTGCTCTCACATGGCTCTGAACTGACTGTGTCAAGTGGGTGGAGGAGCACGTTAAGTCAAATAATTGGCAGCCAGACAGAAACATGAATGAGCGGTGTGAAGAGTCTGGGTCCTCCCTGTTCATGATGTACAGTAATGATAAATGAGCTAAGCTAGCCAGGTTTAATTATATTTTATGATGCTGTAGAAAACAATGGTTAAATTAATGTGCTTTGTCTGTATTTAAACCCACCTGGGTCACAGAAGAGCCAGCGCCATTTTTCTACCTCATGTACTATCATCACTGATATAATTTTTTATTTGTTTTTTATTTTTATTTTACAATTTAATACAATTTTTTCTACATATGTAGAAACTTGATTTTTTTTGTGAAATTATTTCAAGGCCAAATTATTTTATAAGTCTTGTACATGTTTAGTGGCTTGTTTCTAAGGTTACACTCACAACTAAATCTGAAGGACAGACTTGTAACTGACGGCCGATGTGTGTGTTTATTTTCCGTGACACACTGTATGCCGCTACTCATCCTTGAATCAAATAGGAAACATTATGATGATTATAACTATTATTAACCCTGCCTGATTATTTTCCATGTAGCTGTTTGTAAAGCTGCGCCTCTTCCTGGCCCGCTGCTATTAATGAGGCCTTGTTAAAAACATCTACATCAGTGGCATTTTCCTTTAATGAGTGCACCGTGGTCTCCGTGCGGATGCCCTTTATGGCGAGCGGGCGCTGCTCTTTTCCAAAACAACATGGCCGCTGCCACAGCTGCCGCAGCTTATGGGGTTTTAATTTTCGTCTCTGTGGGAGGAGCAGAGGCCTTCAGGGGGCGACCAAGAAATTGAATCAGGGCTGATGGCGTCCTGGGAGAGATTCACAACAACACACAGTAATACACCGTAATGCACCAGGAGGCTCCTCAGTCTGTGAGATACAGTGAAGGGCCCCAGGGGAGAAGACTGTGAGAAAGATGGCTGTGTATGTATGTGCGTGTGTGTATGTAGCTTAAAGGAACAATCCTCTTATACTCCTACACATATTCAGTTTTGAATGTGAAATACACTCCAGGAGATTTTTTTCTTCTTGCTAACATGCTGGGTTTCCTGCAGCAGTTTTTGAGCGGAGGCGAGCCGCCTCCACTGAATTAATGACCACCTCCACCATCGTCAGAAGATATTAAAACGCTCTTACTGAGCGAAACCTTAAAGTCCCTGCAGTATTTTTCAGGAGCATGTCCATGTGCATGTGTGACTGAAACAAGTTTATATTGACCTGTTTACTTGCCGTGTTTACAGATATTACAGATGTAAACAGAGCTTTTACACAGGGACGTAGACAAGGCGACTTCAGTCCAGTCAATATTCTTTCTACTGCTGTCTAACTCTGTCACTCAGTACAGTGCAAAAGATTAAAAAACAGTAAATGCAAAAGATTAATGTGAATTTTATAGTGATCAGCAGAGCTCCGGAGTTTCAGTCTGCTCCAGTAGCAGCTAGCCCACTGGGCAGGAGAGGCAAACAACAAAAACAAAAACTATGTTGTATGTTTGGGAGGAACTGGAATGCCGACCGGGGACCATCATCAGAGCCTGAGGAGAGTAGTTGATGTACATTGTATATACTTGCCTATAAATGCGAATGTCACTGACTGACTGAGTGTTGGAGTTTCCCCATTGGTTATTGCTCTTTCAAATTGATTTGGTGCAAACAGGAAGTGATGCCAAATTAGCGTCATTATCGCTAGATTAACTGACTTTCCAGACCCTTTGGTGACTCTGTTTTTTTTTTTTCCAATAAAGCACCTAGCGACAAATCTAGCAACTTTTTGAACAAACTTTAGCTTCTTCCCGTAGAAGAGATTTGTCAGTTTTGCCCTGTGAGCACGAGGCCGTGCTTCTAACTTTCTCTTCGTCTGATCATTTTACAGTAAACAGATGAAACCACAGCTCAGTGTTTGCCTTTAACCGATGTGTTTGGCGATGTTGTCAGACGACGTTGTTCTTATAAAATCAGGATTTTAGCAGCAGCTCTGAAGTGACTGCTGGTTAACATGTAGTCTTAATGTGCCATGTTTTAGTCACTGTTTCAAACTTGTTCTGTTGTCGTGACAATAGAAACAGAAAAACATGCCAGTGAGAACAGCTTTATTGTGAATTCAACTGTATTAAAATACTGTATATGTGAGCTAGGGCTGAGGCGACGCGTCAACGTAATCGATGTAATCGATTATGTAAATATGTAAGGTGGGTCAACGCATTGCAAGGAGGAAACAAGATGGCTGCGCCTAGTCAGAGCATTGACTCCACCGAGGAGCAAGCTGAAGCGAAAAAACCTTGCCCACGATCATCTAAAGTGTGGGAGTATAGACTGACTTTATATCAGACTGTAAAACACAGATTACCAGTTAAGACTGGACTATTTTTTGTAGGTGAATAATGTCCTGCAGTGCACACTTTGTTTGTCATATTTGTTTGTTTTAACCTTCTGAAGCCCGTGGGAGCGTATACGCTTCCAAATTTCATGCTGTCTGATCGATTCTGAGCTGCATTCTTTGCCAGTGACGTTAAGAATCACAAGACTGAATCAGACATTCCTATTGGCTCCAGTGGGTGAGGGCACAGCCAATCAGAGTGTCTGATTCAGAAGCTTGGCCTGCCTTGGTTTTATACCCAGACTGAATGGGAGCAGTGCCTTTTTACTCTGATATCAAAGTGAGGAGAAGTTGTTTCGAGTTTATTGAAGTGGCAGAATAAAGACAGAAGGATGTGACAGTCACATATTTATACAGCGGAGGACTTGGAGCTGATTTTTCAAGGACCAGACAAAAAACTCCCATAAATACTGCTCCAGAGAATGAGCTTATCTCCTGAACAGATGAAGATAGAAACTTCAAATCACCTCTAGAACAACTCAAACAAATAAATACAATTTTCTGTGTTGAATTGTTTCTTCTTTATTATGATTTACAGTGTTTTTAAAATAGGGACAAATTCAAGGTACATTTTTTTTGTTATATGGGCTATTTACCTCTATTAAACTGTACTGGAGTCTTTATTGAGTGACATTTATTATCAGCTGAGGTTATGCTGATTCTAAATATGTGGATCACTTGGTGAAACTGTTAAAAATGAATTTTTTTTTAGGAAAAACACAAAGATATTAAAGAACGAAATTTATTTTGGGTAGATTAATGTTATATTAAGTAGTTAGATTAATCGCAAAAATAATCGCTTGATTAATCGAAAAAATTATCGATAGATTAATCGATAAACAAATAGTCGTTAGGTGCAGCCCTAATGTGAGCACAGAGAGGAGGAGAGAAGAGAACAGACAAATGTCTGAAACCAGCTGACACTAGGCAGAATGCAATTATGAGGCGTCCAGCCACATACTAGGTTTTGACCTAATCTGGTTATGTTTTATTTTTTAATTTCCTTTTCTATGAGTTTACATTAATTGTGTGGACATGTATTGCTGCTCTGTTTGACTGTGGCTGCTCAATTGGTGGAAATCAATTTGCGCTGCTGCCAGTGATGCATTCATTAAATTGGCTTATTTTGTTAAATGAAATGAAAGTGTTTCGTACATGTCCGTGTGTCTCATTCTCATGAATGCAATATCTCAAAACACCTTGAAGTAATTTATTCATATTCAAATTTACACTTCTGGCTTATTAAACACTGTAACTGAGGAACAGGAGAGGTTGTGACCATATTTCACATGTGGTCAGATACTGAACCGGTGACAGTAATGTTTGGAGCAAACCTTGAAACTGTAATGATTGGGTCAATCTTCTTTGGTTGAAGTCGTGTGTTCGGAGCCTCCGTGTTTGAGAATTCCTAGTTGACACACAGCAGAAGTAGAAGCACAAAGCTTACCAAAGTCAATTTTATTTATATATCCTTATATTAGATATAAAAAATTTCCTATTATATGAGTCTAGACATGGATGCAAATTGCAACTAGATTGGTTGGCGGAGGCGAAATAACCACGAGGCGGTAATTCTAGTTTCCTCTTGAAATGTACTCTCAGTGAAGCAATTTTACTGCAGAGGCAAACAGTGGCAGAGCTCTTCAGAGCCTCTTTCTCAGCGACAGGGGACACTGAACTGTCTGTCTGAGGTTTTTATCAGCTCCGACACAATTCAGCCTCGAGTGTAAGAGCACAAGCATTTCATCTTTATTAAAAAAAAAAAAAAAAAAAGAAAAAGAAGGAAAACCAACACAGTAGACAAGACTGGAAGCAATAACACGCTTTTAAAAGGATTTAATCACCATCACTTTGATTTACAGTGTGCCTCATAATGAGACTTCTATAACACAGGAGTGAACTATAAAAGACGCATTCTGTCTTTAGATTCTGCAGATTCCTTTTCACCAACCCTGTGAGACAAACAGAAGTCACATTTTCAGGATGCGATAGCTAATTAGAGCAGAAATCCAGCAGAAACATGGAGCGAGGAGGGAAAACATCACCGTGCTAAATTCTGGAATAATAAACCTGCCTCTGCATTTATATATTTTTAGAAAACAGGCTGTTTTATAAGCTTTCGAGGCTGAAATGCACTGAGTCACCAGTGGTGTGTTTGTCATCTTAAACAGCTCAGGCTGCCTGGGAAGCATCGCTTATACTGGATACATCTGCAGTTTATGATTAATACAGGAAGTAGAGGAATGTTTTATATTGTAGCAGCCAAAGTGGTGGATGCTGTATAATGTGTTTGTGTCACACCAACAAAAAATTACTGGCTTAAAGGTCCCATAAAGTATAAAGTTAGACGTCCATGTGTAGTTTGATTATAGATCAGGTCTAGGTTCTATATTAATACTGTGAAAGTATCAAAGCCTCAGTCCACAGAGAAATGCACACAGCCTGTATTCAGAAACTGAGCCTTAAAACCAGCCGTCAGGACTTCTGGAACTTTGTGATGTCACAACAAAGCAGTCACCGCTCTCAGCCACCTGGACCCACCATCCATCCATGCAGGATTTGGTTTCTCTGAGTGTTTACCTGAAATCTGCTATATTTTAATTGGATCAGTCAGAAAACAGTCAGCCAATCAGAAGAGAGGCTGTGCTGTGGAAATGTGCATTATGCTGGATTTTCCATGTGAGCTGCAATATGTTTTTTTTTACCCATCATGCATATCGTTTGTGCTGGTTAAAAACGCCGGCTATTATTTGATACTGGCATTTATCTGGCAATTTAAGGCACTTTTTTTATTGTATTTTTCCTCATCTCTTTCCATTTTAGTCGTACTGTTTGTGTTTTGTAGGGTCAGTAGTTGGGTTGTGAACCATGGCTTTGGACCCTGGGGTAGATATAAGCTGCTGGGTCCATATGAAAGACTGCTGTGCTCTCTGTGTAATATGTACTGTCTTTCTGTACTGGTCAGTGGCTGACCCACGCTTACTTTGTGAAAGACGCCACATTTAAGCACAAGATTGAAATAATGACAGTGCTCAGAGTGAATCATGACACAGGGATGGTGAATATTCCCAAACAGAGTGTACCTAGTTGGTAATCTGGCCCTGCCTGTGCAGGTCAGAAGATGAGTTTTACAAGCCAGAAATCTCCTCACCTGTGCAGGTAATCATGACTTATTGATTGACCAGTTTATCAGCTCTCTGCAGTTACAGTACAAGTCTGCTCATTTTGAAGACTGTCCTTTTTGGACAGACAGAGATACTGTAGATGGTAGCAGATGCTCAGGGCCTGACCAGACTTGTCTGCAACTGTAATTACCCCCCCCCCCCCCCTCTCCACACACACTACACACACACACACACACACACACATATATGCACATATACACACACACAGACCCACACATACACCATACACACACCATACACAAGAGCACCATAGATAAACAGTCTTCACCATTTTGGCTCAAAAATAGTTCAATTTAATGTCTTAGTTTGAAGGGCAGCCTCTGTGTGTGTGTGTGTGTGTGTGTGTGTGTGTGTGTGTGTGTGTGTGTGTGTGTGTGTGTGTGTGTGTGTGTGTGTGTGTGTGAGAAGCAGTAGGCTGGAAGCAGTTGAGGGTTTTCCTCTGTGAGATGTGTTGAACTCTCAGCCAACCTGTTATAACACTTGCGTCATGCAGGCAGGAGGAAGGCAGCTGGGGCGGCAGCGGTGATGGTGGTGTTGAAATCCCTCGTGCAGCTGAGGAGGACGGCACTGTTGCAGAGTGTTACATCAGTTCTGCTTTCTGACAAAAAATAAATTAAAAAATGAAATAAATGAAGTCGTCTTTCACAGAATGAAGGAGGGAGGCTGTGTTTTCACTGATGTGTTCTGCTGAAATGTTACAGAGCACAAAGCACAAAGTTTAACAAACTATGAAGCAGGAATTTACTAAAGATTATAAAACCTCAACCCTCATCTTTCAAATTGTGCCTTCAGATTACAAATAAGACTCTAAATTGTTCACCCGGAACACCTTTTTGTGTTGTTTTGAATGATTTATATCCTCAAATTACTCCAGAATATAAATTCTCTCTCTCTAATTGATTCATTAGCCCTCAGCGCTCTCTGTTATTCACGTCTCTCTGTCAAAGATCAAAATTACAAGATTATAACCGAATGACTCATTTTTAATTGAGATGAAAACACATGGGTCACCTGACAGGAGATACAGGTTTATTCTTGTGTTATTCTAAGTGTTAATAATGATAATAATCCTCCAGGTGTGTTGATCATTAGGATGGGTGAATAGTGAATAACAGACACAGAGTTTGAGTTTCATCAAATCGTTTTGTTTTCATTTAATTCTTCACTGATTATAAAGTAAACATTTCCGTTTGACTGAACAGATGTGACTGCCTGAAACATCTGCTTCCACTGTCATAGAAAAAAAATTAATGTTGCTGCAAAATATCAGCTACTGTTTTCTCTAATACAAAAGAAACCCAAACACATCTGGAGCATTACATTTTGACATCAGATTGGTCCTGTAACGATCTTAAAACTCATTTCACCCTCTTGTCATCCAGCTAAAAGAGACATAGACACAAACTGAATATTTTTGTTCAGTAGATCCTGAATGACTGAAAACAGATGAGTCTGATCTGTTGATACATATCACGTTTAAATTCATGTAACCTACTAGCAGTGCGTGAAAGTTTCTTCATAGTGTTACTGTCCCGCAGGCAGATCATGTGATGGAGGAGCTGTGCAGTGTTCACACCTTCGATGAGGATCAGTGACCTGTTTTCTTTCTTTATGCTCTTTTTTTTCCCTCGTCTGATCCGGTTTCAGATGTTCCCATCTCCTCTGTATGTTCTCGTCTCTGTTCAGTGGACGTCAGGGCTCATTGAGTCATCAAAGTGGTAGAAAGCTTGTCAGTGACTCACCAAACTCACCCCTGATGTTAATTTTTAATCTTATCTTACATTGTGTTTTTTTTTTGGCGGGGGGGGTCTATTTCCTAGATCCTTGAACAGATACTCAAGTTTCAGAAAGACGTAGGGCTGTACTGTTCCTGATGCTATGAGACAGCGTCATTTACTTCCCCCATTTTTGGTCTGAACAGTTCTTAGAAGCTGCTTCTGTAAACAAGCTCCATATTCTCCTCTTCTTCTGTGTTTTATTTGAAGTGTTGATCCATTAGAAGATATATTTGTGGTTTTAAGAACCAAAAACCATCTCAGTGTAGTTTTACATCTCCTCTCTCAGGCTTCTCTCTGGAGCTCTAGTAACAACAGGTCAGTGAGCCAATCAGAAGAGAGGAGGCTCTGAGCCTCTTTTCTAATTGACTGACTGTTTTCTGAGTGACCCAATAAAAAAATATAGCAGATTTCAGGTAAACACTCAGAGAAACCAAATCCTGCGAGGTTGGATGACGGGTCCAGGTGGGCGGGGCTTGGGACATGGCTGAGAGCGGTGACTGCTTTGTTGTGTTGTCACAAAGTTCTAAGCCAGGAGACCAGAGCTGCTGGCACTCCAGTTGTTCGCACGTCTCCCCCTCAGTCATTTAATCTTCAGTCCATGTCCACATGAGACTGATGTGTTTTGTCAAATGCCTTCAAAAATGAATTAGAAGTAAGACAATTATTCTTGACAGGGTCTTCAGCCTAGAAGACAAGTCGGCCAGCCAGTCAAACCAGGTCACTGGTCTGTACCTGCGGGAACAGGCGTGAGGCACATGTTCAACAAATCATCTGGCGGATAAATGAAGCAGCTCATCTGCAAACACATTAAACAGGAGGCTTTTTATTCAGCTGTCATGCTAAAAATAACACTTGCATTATATTACCACTGACATAAAGGTAGTCGCGCCACAGTGACTGGTCAGATAACGCCGTCTGGAACATACAGTCCTTTCATGGTGCATCATGTCACACCAAGTATCAGGAGTGGGTATTTTATTCAAAGAGTCTACATACAGTATGAAGTAATGAAGCGTGAGGTCAACAGATAGATGCTCTGTTCACACAGTGTTCAGTCATGTTGGTCTGAAGTTGATCATAGTAACCAGATAGGAGCTGCAGGTTTATTTTTAAATTAATAACTATTTTAAAATAACAAAGTTCTAGTCTTAAAGTCTTAAATGTTTCTTTTGGTATTTCTGAGATCTGAAAGTGTGTATTCACTGGTAGATGGCCTTTGTGAACTAAAACAAACTCGGTACAGAAAAGCTTCAGCTTCCTGTCTGTGGTTTTTAAAATGACCCCCCCCTCTCCCTCTGTGTTTTTTCAGGTAGCGGCTCAGGCTGTGTTGTTCCTGTGTATGAACACCGCTGGGATATTCATCAGTTACCTGTCGGACCGGGCACAGCGCCAGGCCTTTCTGGAGACGCGGCGCTGCATCGAGGCTCGACTGCGACTCGAGACAGAGAACCAGAGACAGGTGAGTCCACAGCCTGGTGCAGGACAAAGATGCTGCCTCACACGAAGTCAGGCCTGCTTGTTGTGCCTGTACCTGTGCCTTCTTTGATGCCTCATACGATGCATTAGTCATTTTTGTCAAGGTGTTGTCTCTTTTTCGGTGATTGTTTTTCAACATATTTTTGTTTACATTGGAAACTTGAAAGTTGAACATATGAAACCTGAAATTTTCACTTTTCCTGTGAAATATCTAATAAATGTTCAGACTGGCACAAAATTTCGTAGAAATATCCAAGTTTTCATTTTATTTCATCATTTCTTTTTTTTTAATTTCTTAAATTAGCTCCTTACCCATTTTATTTAAAAGGAGCTATTCGTAAGTACTATTACTATTAATAGTATTACTAGTAATTACTATTGCTGCATAGCTAACGTGTGATGAAGCTCACTGTGAGGTTTGATAAAGGAAGCAACGTGATTGGTAGATCTCAGTCGACAGAACCGAATATTAGCAGCTAAGCTAATGAGCTTGCTGAGAGGAGACATGGACACTGCATCGATCCAGTGCTGTCACACTAACTGTACATCGGTGCAGTGGATGAACACACATACACACACACACACACACACACACACACACACACATAGAAACATTATACACTGTCTGAGTCAGGCACTTGCAGAAGTATACACACAAACACTCATTGGAGCTATTAGACTTTCAAACTGACACTCACAGTGACACACACACAGTGACACACACACAGTGACACACACACAGTGACACACACACAGTGACACACAGAGAGCTTTGTTTACGTGGAGCAGTGGACGGTGAGCCTCTGAGAAGCCGCAGAAAGCTTTTACGGGGTCGTGTTTCCTGGAAGGATTCGACTCTGATAAGCGCCGGGACGGTCGTAATGGAGCGAGGAGCCCAGGCCCCGCCCCCAGCAGATTGTCTTAATGTAAATCAATCACTGCCTGGTATTTCTGTCAACATGTTGTAAGAACAGAGAGCCTCCTTCTGTCTGTTTGTGTGTGTGTGTGTGTGTGTGTGCGTGTGTTCTAAGTACTCTGGTGTATTTCTTTCTAACTGTGATGGTGATCTGAGGACAGGGTCTGACCAGGAACTGCAGACATAAAGCAGACAAGAAGCCAGTGTAATTTATATTCCTATAATACAAACTGATCAAATGACTGTGTGTAACGTGCAAGTGGTTTCTCACAGTGACCTGCCTCTGTCTCTCAGCTCTTTCCTGACATTACATTTTAGCCTAAAAGCTTTTTATTTATGCCACTTTAACTTGAAAAACCACCATGAGCATCAATAAAAGCAGGATAAAGGAACAAAGCGTTTTCCAGTGAACCTTCAACACGATCCCAATGAAGATAGAAGTTGTCAGTGAGCCGCCGGAGGGCTTCAGCTCCTGGCTTAAATCAAGCTGCGCTAATGACTTTCAAAGCTAATCTGACACAGAGTCCGCTGGCTCTCAGCTGTCCAAACCAGAAACCATGTCCAGTGGAGCAAACACACACACACACACACACAGACACACACACACACAGACACACACACACACACACACACACACACACACACACACACACACACTCACACACTGTTAACTGTCCACACTGCAAAAAATGTTCACCTTAAAAATACGTCTCTGTCGGTGCCCTAAATTATCAAGAGATTATAAAGATATCAAATATAACTATGTATAAATATAATATAAGTTCTTAATGTACAAATGTTAAATGTAACAGGAAGGAAAGCCAGTAAATAAAAGATGGAAGTAGATTTAAGATATAGATGTCAATAAAAATACAGTAGTTTATATTGAACTGTTTTGAGTTTTGATAGTTATATCCAATGTTGTGCAAGTTCACACTTCACCAGAGTTCAGTTCACAAAAGTTAAAATGAGCTAGTTCTTCTGTTTGTTTTTTTTTTATTCTTTTTCAGTAGAACCTCCTCCTCCATCCATCCTCAGCCTCGAATCACTACTCTCAAACTACATGAATTACTGTTTACTACAATAGAGAGATTACTTTTAAAAGATAAGAAAAACCAATGAGTTTATGAATGAGTATATGTTTTATGTGTGTGTGCTGTGAGTTTGGCTCAAGAAGAGGAACTTCACAGCTGTTGTTTCATGGTCTGACTCTTTCCTAATGATTTCTTGTGATCATCATTCACTGAGATTTTATCTAAAGACCGGCCGGATGCTTCAACCCGATGTGTCGTTTCAGATTCATTACTGATGTGTCTGTTTATGCAGATCAGGCGCCGAGATTTCTCTGTTGGAATCTGAACTGATTTGTTCAAAAAAAAAAGTTAATGAGAACTGACTTTAGCAGCGCCAGTAGCTGTGCTGTTTGTATTGCCAGCGCTCGACACCACGCCGGACACATGCCTGCCGCTGTAAAACCCTTGTGTGCCGCAGTAAAACCAAAACACAGTGCTTCTTCTACCTCTGGTGGGTTTTTTTTTAGCACTTGGCAAAAAGCTTTTTGGTTCACTACCTCACTCTGAACGACGCTCACGTTCATGTTCATTAGCTGCAAACGGATACGTTTAGTTCACCCGAAAATTAGTGCGCTCATGCACAACACTGGTTATTACACTCTCATTCCTCCTTGATGTTCACGGGAAATGTTAAAGGTTTAAAACTGAGGTGTTCGGTCTTCTTGTGAATGTAAGTCAAAGCTGCTAAAATGAACTTAAGCAGCGAGAGAGAGAGAGAGAAAGAGAGAGAGAGAGGAAACCGAGTTCAAACTTTTCCGTCTGAATTCAAGACGACTGTGTAAAAAAAAAAAAAAAAAAATCGTAATTTCTTGCGGTGAATCTCCATCAAACCCCCGGAGTGTTCGGTTTGCATCAGCGACGCTCCGCTGGAATGTTTGTCTGTCTGGACCTTAATTTGCGGAAGCACCGCTCCACTTTTCCAGCACAGACACCGGGACAGAACGACAGAGCGGAACAACAGGAACACCTGCTCTCCTGACACATCTCACACTGTTTACACCGTCAGCTGACGGTCGCACGCTCAGGTCCTCCACCCACTGCATCACAAGCTGCCACACACACCTTTACCAGCGACTGAAACATCTGTCTGAGGTGTGACCTCGCTTTGAGCTTCCTGTTCAGACTCTCCAGCTGTGGATTTGAACCAGGACCAGTCCAGACCTGGCTCCGCTGTGATGACAAAGCATCACTGGACTTTCAGTCTGACACTAATGAATGAACATAGGTGTGTGTTTGTTATGGCAAAAAACTGAATGGAGCAGAGGATGGCGCCTCTCTCTCCTCTCTGTTTGTCTCTCACCCACGTCCCTCCTCCCTCCCTCACCCTCTTTCTCTCTCTCACACCAGCCTCACTGGGTCCACAGGAGGTTGGACGTTTAGTTTTCACTGGATAAACTGCTCTATGATCCGAACAGGGAGGAAGCACATTCACATAAAGTGGATAGTCTTTTTCTACAAGGCATCACAATGTCGTGTCAAACTTTATCTCACATTATTATAATAATGAATAGTACATACAAAAGACAGTTAACATTGAGCAGAGGAATAAAAGAGAGGCACAACATATAAAGACTATAACCCCAGTAGAAAGCTCAACAATCATTGTTGGTTTAGTTCTGATGATAAGAAGAAACATATAGTATATTACAAAACTTGTTCTTTAGCAAATGCAAGTTGGTATTGTTTTTAACACGCAGCAAAAATTGGATGCTCCACTAGAATTTAAAATCAAATCTCCGTCTGTCTTTACAAAAGCAGTTTGGAATAATGGAACCACCACATTTTTACTTCTTAAACTAGAGAGAAAAAACATTAAATCACCTTAATTCCTTGAAAAGTTGATTTAATGTCTTTAAGATTTAGGTCTGTCTTTTGGGTTCCATATGCTCTCTTGTTTCCAGTGAAAATAGTGCTGCAGGGATGATGTATTTTTGTAGGATAACCCAGATGTTAGCGTCACCCTGGTTCCCTCAACAAAAAGCCCAATGGGGTTTTTATATTGTCTTTTGAATTATTAGAGAAAATAAACTGTGACAAACAACAGTTTATGATCCTGACAGCTTTGGTTCGGCAGGATCATCTCCACTAATGAACACCACTTTATGAATTTTGAAGCCTAAATACAATCAGCAGAAGTTTAAGAAGAGCAGGTTGTAGGATGCAGTAAGAGGCCAGCTAACTAACAAACTAACTGGTTATTCTTTTAACACTCTTCTTAAAACATACTTACATCAGAGAGTTTTTCCTGCTTTTACTTTCCCTTGAATTGTTTTATTTCTCTTCGAATTGCTCTGCATTGGTTTTTATACACCTGATTGTTTTATCTGTTTTTCTTCTCTTTGAAATCTATTAATATTAATAATATCTATTAATATCTATTTAATTGATCTTTTTACCGTCTTTTTATCAACAATTAACTTTCTCTCCAGGGCGAAATGGTACGGTCCACTTTAGGGGTGCCTGAAATCGTAGAAATTATAGTGTAAGATTCTTCCTGAAATAACTTTACATGATTTCTGGGTGGAGAATTGTGGGTCTTGGGTTTCATGTATTCAGTATCTGAAGGAGACAGTTGCTTGGTGTCGGAGCAGATCCCAGAGGACAAAAAAAAAATCACACACACACACACACACACACACACACACACACACACACACACACACACACAGAGAGGGATGCTGCATCTCTCCCACTCCAAATCTGTTTCTGCTTTCGCCAAGTGACAGAAAAAACCCCCACCACAGGACTGGAATTGTGTTGCTTGTGTTGTTGCTGTGGGCCTGGAGGCTTTGCGCGATCCTGCTGGAGAAACTTAGGCTGGCAGAGCCAAATTCTTTTTTTCATTTATGTCTTACAGACAGACCTTTATGTAATTTCTTTTTACGAGCTTACAAGCTTCACTTGTGTTTGCCCGTCTAATACTTTCTGACTTGTGTCTCGATTTAATTCCTCTTTGGCCTTAATCTCGATGTTTTCTTATTCATTGTACAACATGGAACTCTGAAACATTTGTTGAACTTAGGTCTTATTTAAGGATCTTATCACTTAAGTTTTCATATATTTGAGCCCTGAGAGGCTTGTTTACTTTAAAAGAAGAGAAGAAAGACTGTGATAAGATGATTTCAGCTTGTTTTTTTCTAGAGCTGAAAGAAGGAGAAGAAGAAAAAGGCAGATTACACTTGATCCTAGAAAAAATTCCTGGTGTTGATTTGTGTCAGGTAGAAAATTTCATCAGTGGTAAATTCACTCAGTTTTTATAGAGAATCTGAGCTTTAGGACTTTAAACAGACAAAAAAAATGACTTGATAAGATGAGATTTTTACAGTAAAGCCAAACCCCCAATTATGTTTATTATTTTTATTTTTATTTTGTTATTATGTCTTCAGGTTGTCCCTCCATCCGTCCCATTCTTGTGGACATGATATCTCAGTAATGCCTTGATGGAACTTCTTCAAATTCTACACAAACATTCACCAGGACTCAAGGATGAACTGATTAGACTTTGGTGATCAAAGGTCAAAGGTCAAGGTCACTGTGACCTCACAAAACACATGAACTCACAAATACATAGACTAATTATGACACAATTTAAGTCAAACGTCTATAAGGAAAAAGTGAAAAGATGACATTTTGTATCCAAAAGGTCAAAGGTCAATTTCACTGTGACATCATAATGTTCAGCAAAAGCACGTCTGGTCATTATCCAACACTGTAACTCAGGGAGACTGTGACTATATTTCCTGTGACTTGGCTGGTTGGTGGAGGGATACAACCACGAGGCGGTACATAAAAGTTTTTTAGAGGACTAATATTCTTTACTTTTCTGCCTCCACAGGAGAGACTGGTGTTATCAGTCCTGCCACGTTTTGTAGTTTTGGAAATGATCAACGACATGACAAATGTAGAGGATGAACACCTCCAGCATCAGTTTCACAGAATCTACATCCACCGCTACGAGAATGTCAGGTGAGGCTGTGATACTGTCAGTTGATTCAAACCCCCACCCACCCACCCAAGGCAGCAGTTTAANNNGGGTGAGTCATGGCAGTGTGCTTGTGAAAACTTTCAAGGTAATATTGTGTCTGAAAAGTGAAAGTATATTTCAGAAGAGTGAGTTTGGAGCAGAGAGTTTGACTTTAAATCACTGGCAGGGGCTGCAGGTGTATTTACTGTTGCCAGTTTACTCTCCAGTGAAACTAACTGGCCACGGGTTGAACTGTGTACAAACACAGGTGTTTGCAGGTGCAGCGGCTGGGCAGACCTCTGCACTGGTTGGAGAATGTTATGTTGGAACAGGAAAAGGCTCAAACACAAACCGTTGACACTGTTGTCACTATCATATCATTGTGTAGCTGTCGCACTAAGACTTCCCTCAGCGGTCCCAAACCAGGAGCACGCACATCTTTACAAGAACATACTGATGGCAATGAAGTGCAGCGATAAGCAATGTGTGAGTCACGCTCAGTCTGAAGAGGTCTAATCAGCCCAAATACCTGAAAACACCTGTGTGGGTTCACCTGTGCGAACGGGATGAAAGCATCGTTAGTGTCATCACTTCCACCTGCTACCTCCAGTTCCTTCTACATATTCTGATGTAGTTCTGCCTTTTCACTCAGTGATCATTTGCTTTCTTTACTGAGCTTTAACCAGATGTAGTTTTCTAAATTTGACTAAATCCTAAACCTGCCCTTGACTCTAACTCTCAATATCTGCAACATGTTTTACAAAAACTGGAACATGAGCTTTACATAAAAAAAAAAAAAAGAAAAAAAAAAGAACATTGACATTTGAGAGTTTGTGCTGATCGTACAGACTGGTATCAGACTGCAGTGGCCGGGTGGTGTTCAGTAACACCCAGTAAAATCCAGCCTCCTCTTTAACATCCACGCATTCTTCTGAAGCAGTTCTAGTGCAAGAGAAATCAGATGCTGACTATTGGTGTATGATGAATAGTAATAATTAATTGATAGAGTCTGATACTGATTCTGCTGGAAGTCTCAGTCTGGGTCTGGATCTGGATCTGGATCTGGATCTGGATCTGTCTGAGACCTGCAGATCAGTGTCTCTGTAGTGATGTTTGATCAGAGTGAGGTCACAGCTGATTGAAAGAAGAGTTTCACAGGGAAAACACCAACATTTAAATGTAAATGCAAAAGTGTTTTGATGGTTGTTAAAGAACTGACCTGGATATTAAAGTGACATTTCCGTATTTTATTCAGCATTCTTTTCGCAGATGTTAAAGGCTTCACAAACCTCTCCACGACGCTGTCCGCGCAGGAGCTGGTGCGAATGTTGAATGAACTCTTTGCACGCTTCGACCGCCTCGCACACGTAAGTCGCTTAACCTTTGACCCCATTTTTTTTAACCCTAATTTCTTTTTCTTTTTTTTTTTTTGTCAGTGAGTTTTTTAATGATCACCTAGGCTTTAAAGTTGGCTTTGTTTTTTATTTTTTTAAGCACAACTGTGAGGTAGAGTTATTATTTGAGACTCTGATTTAGACCAAAACAGCTTTTCATCAGTTCAAGATCCATATCTTCCTCTTCTTCTGTGTTTTATTTGAAGTGTTGATCCATAAGAAGATATATTTGTGGTTTTAAGAACCAAAAACCATCTCAGTGTAGTTTTACATCTCCTCTCTCAGGCTTCTCTCTGGAGCTCTAGTAACAACAGGGCGATGAGACAATCAGAAAAGAAGAGGCTCTGAGCCTCGCTGCTGATTGGCTGACTGTTTTGTGAGTGATCCAATAAAAATATAGCAGATTTCAGGTAAACACTCAGAGAAACCAAATCCTGCAGGGTAGGATGGTGGGTCCAGGTGGTTGGGAGAACGTTAGTTTTCCACACTCTTATAGAAAAAGAAGTCAAAGCCAGATCTGACTGTGTCTTTTCTGGAGGTCTTCTTCTCCCTCTCAGTGCTCATGAAAGCTAAATAAAGACACCAGAAGCCAGGATAAATATTTTCTTCAGAGTGAATAACAGACTGAATGTTCACTCTGTCAGACTTGTATGTTTGTCTGATATTAGACTGAGGAGCGTTTCAGACCGTCATGCTCGATCAGTCAGGATTTCACAGTCGACACGTTCATGCAGAACTGACCTGACGGGGACATTGTTTTCACATTTATTTTTTTTTTTGAATAATTTCCATTTTAGATCACACATGGTGGATTTAATGAGTTAATAAACATGGGGTGTGTTTGTCTGCTGACTGATCCGGCCGTTGTGTTGCAGGAGCACCACTGTCTACGAATAAAGATACTGGGAGACTGTTACTACTGTGTGTCTGGTCTTCCTGAGCCCAGACAGGACCACGCCCACTGCTGTGTGGAGATGGGCCTCAGCATGATCAAAACCATCAGGTACTTTTCTTCTTCTTCCATACTGTTTCTGTTCAGTTATTTTTAACCACACAGCTGCAGGGATTTCATCTCACTTTTGACTGTTGAATTTTTGAATGAATTTCCATCACATTTAGACTTTCTGTCTAGAGCCATGGTGTCTGTGTGTTTGTCGGCTTTCTGTTGTTGTTTGTTTTGTTTTTTGCTTGGTTTCGGATGCTATTAGCAGTCTCTGTGGTGGTGTAGTGTAGCGATGGATGTACAGACAACTATCAGTACATTACTGTGATACTGAAGGAATTACATGGGGTGTCTGTTTCCTGTGATTTCTAAGTGGATTTAAGGGTGTGTGTGTATGATGGAAATCAAAGGTAATGACATCCTGGGAAAATCTAAGTCTCACAGAATCTAGAGTATGGAAGTATGCAGTACAGTGCTGTTGCCATAAGCTGTGTCCCGATTCAGCATGCACTGAAGAACCGACTAGGTGGTCCCGTTCTAAAGGGCTCCCTTGGATGTGGCTGAGAAATGCGTCCTTCTTTTCCCAAGATTCGTTGCGCGCTGGTAATGAAAATAATATGGCAGCAAACAGAGAGCCTGAGGATTACACCTTTAAATGTAAGTATTGCGTTTCAGCTCAGTTCAACAGCTAACCGTACAGTTGTTAAAACCACGGGCCTTAAAACCTCTGAAAAAAAGTTAACATGTTTTCAAGGTTGCTAGGCGACGGGAGCGTCACTTTGCGACACAACGGTAAAGGGCGAAGCGAAAACCCTCCATAGGCCAGACTGTCTTACTTGAGTTCAGTTGGTGTGGCCCCTTCGTAGACCACGTCCCCTGAAGGATGCGGCCCCTGAACTGGGACACAGCTATAGAGTCAGTAGGTTTATTCAGGCTACTCCTTGAACCGGAGTCTTTCAGCCTGTAGTTCATAGTTTGTAATTCAAGTTTAGTGAATCTGCACCATGAAAGTCAGTCTGCAGTCACTGTTGGATCTAGTGACGATTTCTTAATGGATTTTTATCTGTGATTTATTCATATTGCTGCCAGTCAGTTATTGCAGCAATATGGATGTGTGTGTGTGTGTGTGTGTGTGTGTGTGTGTGTGTGTGTGTGTGTGTGTTCAGAATTGACAACAGTAAGTTTAAGAACCTATAGAATATTGAACTCTGGTACAGTTGCAGTTCTTATCTGCAAATATGTTGAACCAGAGAAGCAGGACACTCATGGACTGTTTCTCTGTGACTTTAAAGGAATTAGCTTAAAAAAAAAAAAAGTCTTTTCCCCCGAGGTGTTGGATGACAGTGCTGTTATCTGTAAATTGCTTTTATCTTGTTTCTCACGGTGCTCAGTGCAGCAGTTCTGTGATCTGAATGAAGCTTCCCTGCCATGTTTGCAAGAGCAAGAATCTGCCTCTGGCTGCGTTTCTGCAGAATATCAGTAACAAATAATGCATGCAATCACACGCTCCAACCATATCACACATGCACACATCACTGAGGGGGGAGAAACATTTTTAGTGATGGATCGTATTTTTTTTTTTTAAATTACACAACCAGGGCTTAACAGATCTCATGAGCTCAGGAATCCTGACACATAACTGACAGAGTAATCTTCAGATCATGTAAGAAGAGAGCGCTGCAGCAGAAACAAAGTCTCCAGTCACTCACTCACTCACAGCACACACCCACTGCAGATACTGATACTGAACAGGCTCATAGACAGTCGTTTTATTATGATTACCTGCAGCATTTTGACCCCGTCGCATCACGTTCAGCGTGACAGCGAGGGAGGAGGAGGAGGAGTGATGTGTGTGTGTGTGTGTGTGGGGGGGGGCGCTGAGAGATTAGAGATGGATAAACTGTGAAATTTGTGCTGTATACTATCATGTCAACACTGTGTGCTGCAACATGTCTGCAGCGTCTTATCCTGCTGCTGCACAACATGTCTTTTCTCTGCCTTTTTTTTTTTGCTGCCGTCACGTGTGAAAAATCAGCGAGACACTGAATCTGTAAACCGCGCGACACAGCTGTGAGGAGTGAGACGCACGTGTCACGCAGTGTTCCCGCCGTTAGTGTGAAGCTCACTGAGCGCTAACGATTTTATTGCTGGCGTTTTGACTAAAACAATTAAAAGATGAAATCACTGGCGTTTACTCATGGCGATTGACCAACCGACCACTCATCAGAAGGTCGGCGGTTCGATACCCGGCTCCTCCAGTCCTTGTATCAAAATGTCCTTGGGCAAGATACTGAACCCCAAATTGCCCCTGATGGCTGCTCCATCAGTGTGTGATGTGTGGCTTGTGAATGGGTGATTGTGGCATGTATTTTTTGAGCGCTCTCTGACATGAGAAAAGAGCTGTGTGAGCGCAGAGTCTGTTTACTCTGCGTCTTTACATCTGCTCTTCAGTACATGTCAATGCCAGGAGCAGCATTAAGTCTTTGGTGTGTAACTGTTGCTATAATTAATGAGTGTGATCAGTATTTGTGTTAATCAATCAATCAATCAGATCCCCCCTTCCCTCTCTCTGACACACACACACACACACACACACACACACACGCACGTACGCACACGCACGCACACACACAAAAACACACACATAGTCACCCCCATCTACACACAGAGCACTAAGAGATAAAAACAATAAAAATTAATAAAATACTACCAGGAACTGAGGAAACGCTATCGCGAATCTCATGAATTTGCACTGAGGAAACACTGAAGACTGGAAAGCAAAGATGAAGATATAACAATAAAGATAAAATACTAAAAAGAATAAATGCTAAAAAGAGAGGAAATGTTTGGAAGTGAGTAAAACCAGTAATAAAAGTAGAAATGAAATAAATAACCTGAAATAAAAGTTGGGTATTAAAAGGAAAACAGTCCAGTCCAGGACATAGCAGTAAAGCTGCTTAGTATATATAAATAAATAGACAGATAAATAAAAAATATTCAAGAATAAGCCAAACTAAATAGGTAGGTCTTGAGTTTGCTTTTTAAAATATCAACACTTCTTGCTGTTAAAAAGGGAAAGTGAGAGCAGCAGAGTGATGAGTGAGTGTGTTCTGTGCACATTTTCAATCCATGCATAAAAATCCTGAGTGGAAATGTTGGATAAGTTGAAATATCACAAAAAAAGTTTGACAAAAGAAGTTGGTGTTTCGACAAAATAAAGAGCAGTGGAAACAGACAGAGTTAAGAAAGTATGACGTAGATTAAAAACTGATAAAAGTAAATTGTGTCTCATGTCACTGTTGACACTGTTATCCATCTTATGCTTTGAGTTGCCATGAATCACACTTACACTAAGTTAACAGTGGTCACTGCTGTGTCTCTGACCTCTGACCTCTGACCTCTGACCTCTGCAGGAAGGGAAGACCTTCCCTGCTGAGTCAGCAAAGTATCACATCACCATCATCATCATCATTATGACTAGCTGCAGTTAGTTTGAGTTTGTTTCCAGCCCCCCCCCCCCTCCCGGGTGTTGTTCTGCAGTCGACTGACTTAAAGCACCTGTCACAAACTCCCAGGATGCCTTTCACCTTGCATTCATCGCTGCTGTTATGAAGCATGAAATGAGGCCTGGAGGCAGGAATGGGCGTGACTACCTCGTCTGCTCTTTACACACTTTTTTTTTATCAGCCTCTGTTTTTCGTGCGTTTATTGTGCTCAGGGAAAATAAAGTATGAAATGAGAAACAAATTAATGAACGAGTGTGAAAAGTTGTTTCTCTCCTCTTTTTCTGGGCTTATTGATACATGTGAAATGTATTGTGTTCATTTCTTGGTGGTTTTGTGAACGATGCCGGTCCATCACTGTTATTTGTGTTCTGTTTCGCCGAAGGAAATTTTCATGTATATTCATTTGCTGACTTAATGCACACAGACACTGTACACACTGACCCAAAGTTACCTCTAGAAAATTTTAGCCTTTTTACTCAAGAGCACAAAACTTAAAGCTCCATGTTTTCCTCTTCTCCTGTGTTTTATTTGAAGTGTTGATCCATGAGAAGATATATTTGTGGTTTTAAGAACCAAAAACCATCTCAATGTAGTTTTACATCTCCTCTCTCAGGCTTCTCTCTGGAGCTCTAGTAACAACAGGTCAGTGAGCCAATCAGAAGAGAGGAGTCTCTGAGCCTCTCCTCTGATTAGCTGACTGTTTTCTGAGTGATCCAATAAAATTATAGCAGATTTCAGGTAAACACTCAGAGAAATCAAATCCTGCAAGGTTGGATGGTGGGTCCAGGTGGGCGGGGCTTGGGGAGAGCAGTTACTGCTTTGTTGTGACATCACAAAGTTCCAGAAGTCCTGATGGCTGGTTTTAAGGCTCAGTTTCTGAATACAGGCTGTGTGCATTTCTCTGTGGACTGAGGCTTTGATACTTTCACAGTATTGATATAGAACAGGAAAAAGACTGAATCATGCGCTTTACATTCATTCATTCATCTGCTCAGGATGAACAGATGAATGAACTTCTTGTTGGAGATCCTCCTCCTCCTCCTGATGGTTACTTTGTAAAACCTGAACCAGGCTCATTGTGTTTCCTCCAGATACGTCAGATCGCGTACGAAACATGACATTGACATGCGCATCGGGATCCACTCGGGCTCGGTGCTCTGCGGCGTGCTGGGACTCAGGAAGTGGCAGTTTGACGTCTGGTCCTGGGACGTGGACATCGCCAACAAGCTGGAGTCTGGAGGGATCCCAGGGTGAGTGGACGAGACACACCTCCTCCGGGTGCTGATGCAGCTCAGCTGGTAAACAAGCAGGGTTGGGATCAAATTATGTAAGTAAATAAAAAAATATGAATTGCCTCTTGAAGAAAAATACATTTTTGCCTCAGAGCCCAAACAAAAAAACTAAATATCTTATTTGTGGAGAACTTAGTGAGATAATTTCTTCAGAGTAAATGTGTGCGGAGATCTGCAGATGGGAATAAATTTGTGTTTGTTGGGGCAGTTTAGCACATCGTAATGGGATGTTTTTGCTTTCACCACTTTAAAGTATATTCTGCCAAATTATCTCTGTTTTTTTCACTCTGATGTTCCTGTTTGGCCTGGAGAGGCAGGACGGGATTAGTTCTCTAACTGCTGGTTTTAAATATCCTGCCAGTATCTGTTGTTGAGCCACACTGTAACCCCGACCTGGGCTCTTCATTCAACTCAGTTGCATAACACAGATGGATGAAGCTGCAGTGTCTGAGCCGTAGACAGAAGATTTCCAACTGTCTGATAGGAACATATGCAGGAACATGGTGGACCTGACCTCCGAGTTCAGTGACCTGACACTGTCCAGGATTTCATTCACACCTGCACATGTCACTGATTGGCTGCTCTCCTCTGACTGATGGTGTCACTGTCATCACCTGCAGACTCTTCTAACATACAGACCCTTGTTATATTTGTGAACTGAATGGGAGGATTTGGCTTGAAAAGTCATTTAAAGCTCCATATTTTCCTCTTTTACTATCTTTTATTCTTATTAAAGAACCAAAAACCATCTCAGTGTAGTTTTACATCTCCTCTCTCAGGCTTCTCTCTAGAGCTCTAGTAACAACAGGTCAATGAGCCAATCAGAAGAGAGGAGGCTCTGATCCTCTCTTCTGATTGGCTCTAATGTCTGACTATTTTGTGAGTGATCCAATAAAATTATAGTAGATTACAGGTAAACACTCAGAGAAACCAAATCCTGCAAGGCAGGATGGTAGGTCCAGGTGGGCGGGGCTTTGGGCATGGCTGAGAGCAGTGACTGCTTTGTTGTGACATCACAAAGTTCCAGAAGTCCTGACGGCTGGTTCTAAGGCTCAGTTTCTGAATACAGGCTGTGAGCATTTCTCTGTGGACTGAGGCTTTGATAATTTCACAGTATTAATATAGAACGTAGACCTGATCTATAATCAAACAACACATGGACATCTGCCTTTAGACTATATGAGACCTTTAAAGTTGTATTTTTCTAAATTGAAAAATAAATGTAACTGGACCTTCTCTGTCCTGTTCCAGGCGGATCCACATCTCCAAAGCCGCTCTGGACTGTTTAAACGGAGACTACGAGGTGGAGGAGGGCCACGGGAAGGACCGCAACGACTTCCTCCGCCGCCACAACATCGAGACGTACCTCATCAAGCAGCCGGAGGAGAGTCTGCTCACGCTGCCCGAGGACATCATGAAGGAGGCGGCCAGCTCGGCCGACCGCCGCGCCAGCAGCGCCACCTTCAACGAAGCGTCTTGGAGCCCCGAGCTTCCCTTCGACAACATCGTGGGGAAACAGAACGTAAGTCCCGCCGCTTGCCTGTGATTCAATTCATGTTGTGCACTTTGTCACACTGAAAGAATGTCTGTCTGAATGACAAACCTGTTCTGCAACCAAGGATTAAAACTTCTATTTTAATTTCATAAAGGACACATGTTAAACTTATACATCTACCAAAATATTTTATGTTTGGTAAACTCTTTAAGCAAACTGAAACAAACAGCTCTTCACTTTGGCATGAGGAGGTTTGTTAAGACGGACATTTTTTACAGTGCACTGGATCTTCTCACTTGTCTTCGCCTGTTTGTTGGTTGTTCTCCCTTTTTTTATTTATGTATTTTTGTTTTCCTGGGAATGAGTGGACGGCCTCCGACGGAGAGATTGTGTTACCGTGGTAACGCGTCAGCCTGCCTGTCTGTCAAGATGACGAGCTTCTGATTGTGTGTCTCATTGAAACATCCTCCTCATTCCCTCTTCATCTGTCTGCGTTCCTGTCCGCCCATAACAACAAATCAGCCCCCAGAGGCGTCATGGTGACATTTTTGGGGTTTTATTTTCTAAGCACAGCGTGTAGAGGATGTGGGTTTGAGCTGCTCATCCCAAAACTTTAGGAATTCAGGAAATTAAAGGCAAACAATATGTAGCTGTAGTCCCATGTTTTATAAAATGATTATATTTTGTGCAGCATAAAAACTGAACGCTGTGGACTGTGATCCACTGTCCTGGTCTCACAGAGGACTCTGAATCAGCTGCAGCTGTTTGATCGTTACGGAGGTCGAGTAGTTTAATTCCTGATGTTTATTTTGTAATTGCCTTCCAGTGGATGACAAGCTGACTAAGTTCAGCGTGTGCGGTTCACCATGAAGCAGATCAGGCTCAGGGTCAGCTTTATTTATTCACTCTCCTGGGCGTCGTTCCAGAAAAATGTCGGTCCCACGCCGGCACTGCCACAAGTCACTCACAGACTGTTCCCCCCCACAATCTCAGACATGTCATCATACATAATATCTCAGGCGAGCGGGGGGGGGGGGGGGGGGGGGGGGGGGTAAAGCTGCATATTCAGGCCATATTTGCATCCTCAGATGGGTTTGAAGGGACGAGCTGTTGGAGGACACCCAGCACACACACACACACACACAAAAAAGAAAAACATGCCTCTTGGCCGGGACTCAATGTTCCTCCACCAGAACCAGAACTTTCTACAACCTGCTCCTCCAGGCTGTTCTGGTCTCATCAGAACCATTTCAGAAAGACAGCTAATAAATACATCAGTAGGTTGTTTCAAAGACGTGGATAAAGACGCTGCAGATGCTAATTCAGCTATGACTCATGGGAGCAGGACCCAGAGGAGCGAGGGCATCTTCCTTTGGATGCCTCATTTATGAGCTTATGGGTCTCATGGAATCTGAGTTTAGACAACCTGCAAAAGATGATGAACCTGGAGGAACCCTGCGATGTAATTCATGTTTTGAGGGAATATTGTAGAGGGTAAATTCATCTAAAAGCAGAGATAAAAAACGTGTTTATCAAGTGAATTAAGCACCAACAGATTTACTGTAACTCACAGGTGAATTTTTAAACTATAGAGTGTAAATATGTGAAAATAGATGTTTCCCATGCGGCCTATTTTGTCCAACAAAAAATAGATATATAAAAAATTGAGATTTATGATAAGTTTTGACATACTGTATATTGACACTATCAACATGTCTTTATAACATTAGACGTCATCAGTGTTTCTGTTGGATGTCCTGCAGCCGCGAGCTGACAGTGAACTCCGCGCTGCCTCTCGTGTACGTACCTTCTCCCCGGCGAGCCTGTCAGGAGCTCACAGTGTTTTGATGAAACGGCGTGTTTGGATTCAGAGGAATGTTATTTCTAAAAAGTGCCACTTCTTTGTCCCCGGCACAATGAAAGCCTGTCAGGACAGTAGTATCAAAGCACGGCTCTTTGCATATCAAAGGCTCCTCAGAGGAGTTTTGAAGTGTCTTTTATGTCGTTGCGTGGCTCTGCTCGGTGCTGAACTTCTCCCTCTCCGGTGGTGTTCTGTCTGTCCGCTCTCACTTCCTGTTGGTCTCGTTCACTTTTCAGCATCACTGGATTCAGGACAAGGTAGAATATTAGGGCGTGTGTGCGTGTGTGTGTGTGTGTGTGTGTGTTTGGAGGAAATAACCGAGGCAGAGGAGTGGGTGAAGAGAAAAAGAGAGGGAGTGTGTGTTGTAGTGATGTTCTGTTACAGTCAGGTCCATAAGTATTTGGACATTGACTCTTTTTTATTTTTTTTATTTTGTCTCTTTACACCACCACAGTAGATTGAAATGAAGCCGTCAGTAGGTGGTTTAAGTGTAGTCTCTCAGCTTTAATTCAATGTGTTTAACAGAAATATTGCATTAACTGTGAATAATAACAACTACATCGATACATACTCCCCCGTTTTCAGAGGCTCAAAAGAAATTGGACAAACAAAATTGTAAATATAAGCATTATTTTTAATATTTGGAGGAAAATCCTTTGCAGTCATTCACTTGGCCATTAAAGAATATTCCATTTCTTTGCCTTGAGAAGCTCTTGGGTTGCTTTTGCAGTATGTTTCTGGTCATTATCCGTCGGCACTGTGAAGCGCCGTCCTATTAGTTTTGCAGCATTTGTCTGAATGTGAGCAGATAGTAGCTCTATACACTTCAGACTTCATTCTGCTACTTCTATCAGCAGTCGCATCATCAATAAACACCAGCGAGCCAGTTCCATTGGCAGCCATATACGCCCATGCCACAACACCGCCTCCACCGTGTCCGACAGGTGATGTGTTTCGGATCACGAGCCGTTCCTTTCCTTCTCCACACTTTCAGTTCATCTTTGTTTCATCTGTCCAACCCTACCTTGTTCCAAAACCGGGAAGGCTTTTTCAGATGTTTTCAGAAGTCTAATGGCCTTCCTGTTCCTTAGTGTTACCAGTGGTTTGCACCTTGTTGTAAACTCTATGTACTTGGATTCATGAAGGCGTCTCTTGATTGTAGACTTTGACAGCGACACGCCCAGAGACACACCTCGCCCAGAGTATTCTTGATTTCAGTAGATGTAATGAGGAGGTTTTCTTCTTCACCAAGGAAAGAAATCTGTGATCATCCACTTTGGATGCTGTCTTAGTTTGAGGGTTGCTTTGTTTTTTCAGCCTAATGATGGGCCCCCTTCGCTCGCAGTGACACCTCTTTGGACCGCATGCTGAGAATTCCAGCGACCAAATAGCAAATGCAAATTCAACATTTGTAATGAACTCCAGACCTTTTTATCTGCTTAATTAGTCATGGTATAACGAGGGAACAGGACACACATGGCCGTAGAACTGCTCGTCAGTCAGTTGTCCAATTATATTATACTATTAAACACCTTGAATTAAAGCTGAGAGACTACACTTAAATCACAAATTGACTGTTTTGTTCCAAGTCTATTGTGGTGGTGTAAAGAGACAAAAAAAAAGGAAAAACGTGTCACTGTCCAAATAATGAGGACCTGACTGTATGTAGGAGTGTGTGAAAACAATGACATACTGATATAACAAGGAGACAGAGACAGATCAACACGTTGACATCACTGCACCAGTTCCCTGAGGCAGAGTTTGTCCCTCCTACAGTCCAAAATCCAAACGTATTTCATTTATAATTGTGTAAAATGAAGAAAAGCAGAATCTCCTGGCATTTGAGGACAGCTGGGTATCGTCTTTGATATTGATACTGATATCAAGACCTTGATTTCGGTACTGATTCTTAATGATACTTTTTTTCGATACCAATTTTATCAAATCCATTTTGCCAAAAAAGAAAATGACATTAAACATTACGTTACGAATTTTAGCTTGGTCTCTTTACACACTCAAAAATGTGACCGATTATTTGGTCGGTTCATAAAAGTTCGATACCCAGTTCTGCATTTGAGAGAAAGAATGTTTGGTATTTTTGCTTTGATTGATTGATCATCAATTATCAAAATAGTCACAGATTAATTTTCTTGTGATCAAATATCTATGTCTTCTACACACACAACTATACTAAAAACAAATAATGATTTACTGTCGTGTTAAACTGTAGTTGGTGATTGTTAGTATCAACAATAATCTAAATGTGACTCCTTATTCAGCTAGTACAGTGACAGGAGGTAGAGTTATAGTACAGGTTACATAATGACATGGACAATAGGAACTTCCATTAACTGCTGTCTGATAACCGCCATAAAGCAGTGTTTAGTATCTGTGGCCAACCATTATCCTCCATCATCCTGTTTTTCGTCGTGAAGCACTCTGATAACCACTGACATCATATCCTGTCTGCCGCCATGGTCACTGGAAATTGTCGTCCATCCGGGACTGATTGCCGTAATCAAACCCCAGAAGATTCGTCCTCGGATCTCCGGCCCTGAAATCCGACTCCCAGCTCTGCGGAGGCTCTCTGCACTACTGGCTGAGTGGCTCTGTCTTTACCTCTTTCATGCTTCGCTGTGTGCCTGCTGGCTCCCATGATGCACAGCACTGTCACAGTGCTTTCACCTCAAAGGAGGTTGTGTGTCTCCTCAGAAGACCCACTTACTCTAAACCATGAAATCCAAGCCAAAAAGAAATGGGTTCATTTCCACATTCCTGGTTTAGTTTCGGCCTGTGTTGGTGCCAGCTCTCTGAGACTAGTGCTTTCAGTTCTGCTGAAGAGAAGCCGTTCAATGTTTAAAATCAGAGGCCGCTCAGTCTCGTTCTGGACGCTCCATTCTTGCGTTAACACTCGCCCTCATTCACTCTGCATCCATTTGCCTGTTCACATTAAAGACTTGCCATATTCAAGGCTACAACACCAATTAACAAAATCATTTAAACATATTCTCTCTGCCATCAGCTCCAGCTCAGCTCCAGTTCTCGTATTACATCCAATTAAAAGCTTTTATTTTTGTTTTAGATACCACAGCTCTTTTATGTGTTAATTTCAACTCAGTTTATAGCTCCATATAGTCTAAAGGTAGATGTCCATGTGTTGTTTGATTATAGATCAGGTCTAGGTTCTATATTAATACTGTGAAAGTATCAAAGCCTCAGTCCACAGAGAAATGCTCACAGCCTGTATTCAGGAACTGAGCCTTAAAACCAGCCGTCAGGACGTCTGGAACTTTGTGATGTCACAAGGAAACAGTTACTGCTCTCAGCCATGCCCCAAGCTCCGCCCACCCACTCACAAAACAGTCAGCCAATCAGAAGAGAGGAGGCTCTTCTTATGGATCAACACTTAAATTTAGATTTAAATTAAATGATTTTGAAGATTCACACTTCAGAGGCCAGTAGCAGTCACACATCTTTATATTAGCACCCTGCTCACTGTCCTAACTTAACACACGTACAACACGGGCAGATTATGAATACAATCAATATTTATGCATTAATGAATATTTATGAATTTATATTCATGAATATAAACCATCATGACCATTTATCAGAATTGTTCTTCCATCATGCAGTGATGCAATGAGATTAGAATAGTTGTTTAAGTCGTCTGGATTTCACATCTTCAAATAATTCATGTCCTATTCAGTGTCCTTTTTCCTATTTATTAGATTTGGTATTTTATAGGTTTGAGGCTCTGCATTGGCCTGATTGCTACCATTAGCATGCACATTAGTGTGTGAACATGGCCCAGTTCCTCTGTTGTAACCTCTTTGTTTATTTTCATGTTACTTTTTGTTCTTTAGTTTAAAGTGATAAATGTCTGGTGGAGTCCTGAAAGGAAGCGTAGAAGAAGACTACAATCAGGTGGTGTTCTATACTGATTGTAAGTTTTTTTTAATGGAACAATAAAAAATAAATGTTTTCTTTACATTAGCACATTAATGTTAGAAATAATGTCAGTTATTCTGTTGGGAACTCAACTCTAAATGTTGGTGGCCAGATGGTGGCGCTATATGGAAATTCAGGGGATCTTACAGCGAGTTTCAGTTCATTCTTTCTGGAAGATATTTCACTCTGCAGTACATTGTTGGTCCAGATCCTTCTTTTGCCCTGAAGCGTGTTTGTGGTTTACATAAACCGCCTGCTTGCTGTCCTGTGAAGAGCAGTGAATTGTGCTTTCTGGTGAATCCGTCACACTCATCAGACATGTGAGACATCCAGCTGATGAAAATCCTCTGACATTACTGTACGTGTTCACTCTGTCTGATCTTACACCGCCCAACCTCCCAACCCCCACCTCCACTTGCCCTTTTCCTAGCATCATATGTTGGCATTTCCAACAGATTGACGCCTTCTGTTATTAATATGTATCTTACATGTAACCCCATACCGCTGCCCCCATACAGCCGAGCACTGCTTCGGGCGCTATCACACCGGCCAATATACAGAAGAGAAATGTCAGAGATGGAAGCATGTGGCCTTTAGGCTGTATGCTCCTTTAGGGAGGTGCACGTCAAAAACAATCAGGGCAGCACAGCTCATAACGCTGGCAGCCGTCCCCTCTGAGCCCCTGTGTCGTGAGTGGACGGCTGAGGGTAGGTAGCTCATTGAGGTTTTGAAGTGGTCTGTGAAGTATAAGATCCACCTTTGCCGATATGGAGTTGCACCCTCTTTGCTGTGATCCATGTCTGACCCCGCTGGTTCCAACAGAGGGTCTGTGTCAGAAGAAAAAAGAATGTTACACAGCTGCGCTTTTATTTTGAATTAAAGTGGAAATGCTGGAGTTTTTTCAGACAGAAGATGTGTCAGAATAGCTGTATAAAAAAAAAATCATCTTAACCAATAGGATCAAAAAATAAGATGCAAGATTGTAGCTCCATCAACATAAGGGAATATATAATATATATGTGACATTCACTGCAGTGTGGGAAGGATTTTTGTAACTGAAACAAGTGATGGTGAAAATCAGTGGGGGAATGTTCTGGAGTTTCTTTAAAGTGTCACAAGGAAATGTTTTCATGTTTAAATCCAGTTGCTTTTCTGAACTGAGAAGACACTGATACATTATCAGTCTGTGATGTTCAAAGCCTTTTAGTTATTTAGTATTCTGCTTCAAGTCAGTGACTACCTACGTACTCTTCCCAAAATGCCTTTTGATGAACCTGACGTCAGGGAGTTTTCAGTGCTGCAGATGTGAAGGTGGAGAGCACAGAGGCGACAGTAACAGAAGTGGGTTTCTACATGTTGTGCAATAGTAGGATTTAAAAATAAAACTATTTGTTATATTAACAGTAGAGAACTGCAAGCAACTTCACAGCACTTTATTTGTACAGATTAAATAAACCAGACAGAACATATTAATTAGTGAGCTTTAGAGGTGCTGGTGGTTTTCTTTGGGCAGCATGAGACCAGCTTTTTCTGGTAACTGTATTTATCACATCTTGAGCCCAGGTTGGCTGGATTCATTAGGGACCGAGCATAACATGCCGAGTGCATGATGGCTCAGGTCCGAATGGCTTTTAAAGGTCCCATATTTTACACTTTTCCAGTGTTTAATTTTGAAGTGTTGATCCATAAGAAGATATTTTTGTGGTTTTAAGAACCAAAAACCATCTCAATGCAGTTTTACATCTCCTCTCTCAGGCTTCTCTCTGGAGCTCTAGTAACAACAGGTCGGTGAGCCAATCAGAAGAGAGGAGGCTCTGAGCATTTCTTCTGATTGGCTGCCTGTTTTCTGAGTGATCTAATTAAAATATAAAACATTTCAGGTAAACACTCAGAGAAACCAAATCCTGCAAGGTTGGATGGTGGGTCCCGGTGGGCGGGGCTTGAGGCATGGCTGACAGCAGTGACTGCTTTGTTGTGACATCACAAAGTTCCAGAAGTCCTGACAGCTGGTTTTAAGGCTCAGTTTCTGAATACAGGCTGTGTGCATTTCTCTGTGGACTGAGGCTTTGATACTTTCACAGTATTAATAAAGAACCTAGACCTGATCTATAATCAAACAACACATGGACATCTACCTTTAGACTATATGGAGCTTTAAACTGTTACATTAACTGTATTCAATAGTTAACTTGAACATTAAAACATGATCAAGTCTGAACCAGAATTGTCCCATCAAATCCTCCAGACTTAGTTCAGGTAGCAGATCACTAATTAAAAAGCTTTATGTAGCATTTTACATTCATATATAACTTCCCTGTATTCCTCAGTGAGATCATTCTGAAATAAACTGGTGTCATCACCATGAACTCGCCCTGGAACACACACATCTGAAGTATTTGATGTTCTTGTGATTTCACAAACCACTGTCCAATTGTCTCCATTATAATGAAGCTTGTGTATTTTCTGTGGCTGCTCCAGATATGTTAATCATTTGACACACAGGCCACGTGTTTCCATTCATATGCAAAAGAGGTTTTGTTGAGTTCAACTTCAACTTCAGTTCAACTCTCCCTCCCTCCCTCTACACTGTGTGTTGAGAGCAAAATCGGCTGATTTACATTTAGTTAGTGCTCTTCTCTGCCAGAAACAGAAAGAAATAAAAGGCATGTGGAAAAGGTCCAAGCATTTACAACTTTTCATGAGTCTATTTTATTTTGTTTAGATCCAATTTACTATTATCTGCAATGTTAAAGGTCCCATATACTATAAAGGTAGATGTCCATGTGTTTGATTATAGATCAGGTCTAGGTTCTATATTAATATTGTGAAAGTATCAAAGCCTCAGTCCACAGAGAAATGCACACAGCCTGTATTCAGAAACTGAGCCTTAAAACCAGCCGTCAGGACTTCTGGAACTTTGTGATGTCACAACAAAGCAGTCACCACTCTCAGCCATACCCCAAGCCCTGCCCACTTGGACCCACCAACTGAGCTTGCAGGATTTGGTGTTTGTGAGGCTCAGAGCCTCCTCTCTTCTGATCTGCTCACACACCTGTTGTTACTAGAGCTCCAGAGAGAAGCCTGAGAGAGGAGATGTAAAACTACACTGAGATGGTTTTTGGTTCTTAAAACTACAAATATATCTTCTTATGCATCAACACTTCAAATAAAACACCCATAAAATGTATTAATGGACCTTTAAAAAACCTAAACATCAGAATTTTCTCATATTAGAAATTGGTGTAAAAATCATACTGATCTACTTCCAATTATGGTTGTACTTTTTTTCTCCAGATTGGCAAAAGAGCCAGAGTTTCATGTACAAATATCACATTTCAAGCAACTTCAGGTGCAGTATATGTCATCAAAATAAACGTACTGCGCAATAAGGTGGACTGAATGAGTCCTTGTCTTACAGCTGAATATCAAAGCTCTCTGAATAGGTGAGAATCTTTCTGCTGACACTGATAAATGCTGCAATCTCATGTGATTTATGAGCATTGACCAATAAACTGTGAAATAGCAGTCATTATAATCTCCAGATAGCTGTGATTAAGATGAAGTCTGCCTGTAATGAGGCTCAGTGATAAGTCAGTGACCCTGACAGGCAAAAAAAGAGAAAGAAAAACATCCAATAATCCGGATTTGTTCAAGAACATCAGTTATTTCAGTCTGAAGATGAACTTTTATTGATCTTAGTGTGATGGATTCCACTTGTTAACGTGTTGGATTAGGCAGGACGAGGCTAGACTTTTGACCTTTTTTGGCTGGAGTCGGCGAGAAGACACATATTGAATTTCGCACAAGTATCTCCATCATCATCATATCGCTCTTGTAATCACTTTAATGGCTGCCAGCCCCGCAGGGCTCAGACACACCAAAGGGTAATTTGTCCAAAGTTTGCCACGCGACTGCTTTAACTCACAGCTAATGTTGGAAAGCTAATGTCAATGACTCTGAGAAAATGACTCTGGTCCGTATGGTACAACCTTTCTCTGCAGTGGATGTGACGCTATCTATCTATCTATCTATCTATCTGTCTATCTGTCTATCTATCTATCTATCTATCTATCTATCTGTCTATCTATCTATCTATCTATCTATCTATCTATCTAATGAAGTTGCAGGTAGTGACCTTCTTCTCCGTTGTGTTCAAGGACACTGAGGATAATGAAACTTAAACTCTGTGAAACTATAATGTGAATTTGGTCATTGCTTGGATTATAAAATTTGCTTTTCAGTGTTTAATCCCCAAGTTCAAGATGATGGAGCTTCCTTTATTGCACCAAACCACATAATACGAAACATGGAGGTGACAAATTATTGGCAGTGGATTATCTGCCTTCAGTCAGGCACTACTAAGAACACTGAGGTCATGTGTTTTAAAGCTCCATATTTTGTGTTGATCCATAAGAAGATATATTTGTCATAGAAACTTAAATGCCTTTTAGAAATACGACTTGTCGATTTTGCACATGCAAAACCACCAGTGTAGACCTTTAAAGATAAAGAATAATAGAATCAGGGAAGGGAAAAACCTTTGGTGTATTTA
This sequence comes from Seriola dumerili, assembly GCF_002260705.1. NCBI lineage: Eukaryota > Metazoa > Chordata > Actinopteri > Carangiformes > Carangidae > Seriola > Seriola dumerili. Next base: position 3,412,379 of record NW_019174687.1, read on the forward strand.
TTTAACAGAGAGAGAAAGGCGTGAGACAGGAGGTGATAAAGTGATCGATCCTTGTGGAGCAGGAGGAGAAAAGTTACCTGCATTTTGTCTTTCTCAGCTGTGTTGTTTGTCCTTCACTTACTTTATAGTTTTTAATTTTCATCTGTTTGTTGTGTTTTCGTTGCCACTCCGTCCTCATCCAATCACAGTTGTGGACATAAAATTGCAGCTTTGTTATAACGTGTGCATAATGACAAGCTTGGTCACCACTAACATCAGTGCAAAGTGAACGTGCTGTGAGCGAATGAGAGATGCATGACTTGCTCTGTCTGATGGCGAACGTTGCATTTTGGTCCACTTCCCCTCTCTTCTTCCTTCTCCTTGATTTTTCTCTTTCTTTTGTGGATGTAATGAACGTAACTGTGTCTGTTCTTCTTTTTCATTTGTAACTTGAATGAAACAAAAAAAAGGGGGACAAGCAGGTTCATTCTATGTGCATGTGCTTTCCCCCTAGACTCTGGCTGCCCTAACGAGAAATTCGATAAATCTGCTTCCAAACCATCTCGCACAAGCTTTGCATGTCCACTCTGGTCCTGAGGAAATTAACAAGCGAATAGAGAGCGCCATCGACTTACGGAGTGGCGATAAGTTGAGAAGAGAGCATATCAAGCCTTTCTCACTGATGTTTAAAGACTCCAGCCTGGAAGAGAAGGTAGCTGGGGTTTTAGACAGATAACTGTTTTTTTTCTTTCTCTCTCCCTCCTCATATTTATTCCTAGATGAAGATTTTCAGAAGCAAAACAATGAGCAACATTATTTTTTTTTCCTTTCATGAGTAAGCTAAAGGCAAATGAAATACTTCTGTGATATCACAGAGACAAAAAAATTTATTTTTTATTTTACTGTATTTACATGAGTCAGTGAGGGATGCTGTGAAATTTATCGGAAAATAATGAAATAAAATATACATAAACTGTTCCAAGTTATTTTCATAATTATTATTATTTTTTGCTCAGTGCTTTTCTTTATTTTATCTTCCAGAGTACAGAGTCGCAAGTGTGCCACCAGAATAATTATGGACTTCAATTTTAAATTATTTTCAATTAATAAAGTCATATTATTAAGTATTATAAATTGAATTTGCATTTAGATGATTCACAAATACTAAAAAATAAATACATTTGCCAATGAATAATTCTGTTTTCTCTTCCTTTTTTAAATGATTGAAATAATTACATTTTACAGTGTAAATTGAAAATAAATTTTTAAAGGCTTTGACATCTTGTTTTGCTGTAGTGTCAGCCATTCATATTCCATCTTGCAGCTCATTTTTCTTGCTTTCACAATAGAGTTCCAATTTTATAACATTTTGCAATTTGCAATATTCAAAGTCTTAATTAAAGTCACAATTGATTTTGCGATTCCAGTTTTAAATTAAATCATTAATTCCTCATCTAATAAATGAATGAAATCATTAATATTGCAAATGTATTTTATTTGTTTATATTTATTTATTAATGCAACATTCACACCAGCATTATCTTAATCAGTTTTAGTAGATCCAGGTTTTTCAGGATCCACTTTTTCAGAGCTTAAAGCTGCATTTTGTGTTCTTCAGCAGGACATTATCCACTTTATGAGGTGCAGTTGAAATTTCTGCAAGTGAATCAAGTCAAACTACCAATCCTAAGATCAAGTGTAATTTAATTAAAAGTCATTTATTAATTGGCGATAATAAAAAGGTGGAACACTTCAGACTTTATGAACATACTAATGTTCATAAATAAACATGGTGACCCAAATCTTACTCTTTGCAACATTAACACATGTAATATCAATGCTCACACAATAAATCAACTTCACCATGACTCATGTGAGATTCTGAAATAATAAAAAAAAAAAGAGCTTTGATTTTTGCTTCATCGAGCACAGAATGGCCAGCTGGGTGAATCATTGATGTTTGGCAATGCTGATTTGCAGAACCCCCTTCAGTTTACTCATGACCAAAGGTCCGTGCCATGGACCGGTTACCCTTTTACATTTTGATGGAAAAAGTTGACTTGTTCAACTTGTTTTTTTTCTTCCTCTTTTTACGGGAGCGCATTGCATTCACTCTACAAAAAAAAAAAAAAAAAATCCAGTTGCTTTATCAGAATTGCAGCTTCCATATCCTATAATTATGACTTTACATTTCATATTTTTAACTCGATTACTACGAGTCCAGACTAGACTACCACAGTCGGAAAACAAAACAAGAAAAGCACATTCAAGGCTATAGGCTGTAGGTATAAGACATAGAATACAGTAAAGGAAACTGAGTCTAGAAGCTAAACTATGACTTCATTTTCTAACTCTAAATGTGCTCTTTAGAGAACTGGATATTTATTGTAAAATTACGACAAAAGATCAACATGATTAAAGTCGTTATTATTATTTGATAAGGCGGGTTTATGAAGACATCCTCCTGAATTAATCCCTCAAAAATCAGATGTAGGGTCAGTCAATACAAACTCATCCTGTGTTGCCAAATATTGTTAAAATCCACAGAACTTTATTTTATTCATTTTATACCAAATATATCAGGCTGAATTTTGGGGAAATGTGTCTAAAATTTTATGCAAGACTACAAGAATATTTACATTGAATTGAATGGAAGAACAATAAAAAACATGGAGTCTTTGAGTCTTGGATTTTAATATTTCACTCAGTGAGCTTCAAGGCAGGGTGGAAGTTGTTTTTTTTAATTCATTATTATTGTTATTACATATATATTATTATAAATAATTCAATTAATTATTAATAATAATAATCATTAAAAGGGTTGATTTGCTGTCTGTCCTGTTTTGTTTGAGGCTTTGACACATACATGTACATAAACACTATAAATAATTTTATTTACAGTTGCAGTGTTCAGTCTAACCAGCCAGCCAGAAAGTTAACTTGGACAAGTTGTTTCCATAGCAACACATTCCAATGAAACAGCCGATAGCACTGTTTTGACTGAGTACTTAATGTAATTCTCTCATAATTTTGAGATGTTATAATCATGAGATATGGAAATCTTTATTATAAGAAAATGTTCTTTTACTTTGGTGAATGTGACGCACTTCTGGAGCTTTTTGTCCAACTTTTCCCCATGTTTTTTTTTTTTTGTTTGTTTGTTTTTTGTTCTTTGAGTGAGCCCATCTTTGACCTTTGAGTTGACCTCCATATTGGCCCGTTTCCTCCTCCACGTTTGTGTTTCCCTTTGAATCCCACTGCCATTTTCCAAACTTTTCCAACATTTTTTTTATAATTTTTTGGTTGACCTCTTAACCTCTTCAGTAAATGTGCAGTGATTTGCTGTTGGCCTCCCTCATTTTTTTTCTGCCAAAGTTGTGACGAAACGTGAAGCATCCTCTTGCTAATTTCCCAGCACCCTTTGAGAAAGAGACAGAGCGAGGACTGGGGCAGCGGGGGTCACGGGGGTGGGGTTGGAGAGTTTACTACTGAGACGAGTCTGGCTGTCGGTCCAGACTGATGAATCATCTAGTCTAGAGTCTTACATCAGCACGGGGCTTCCTTCAGGAAATGCTTATGCTCACGTTGTCAAGCACCAGACACTTCCCTCCTCTTATGTCGATAAACCCCCGTGAAATCATGAAAATAAAAACTGATCACTTTTCAGCAGAAGTGAAGGAAATATTCAGTTTAATTCAGAAAAAACTGCTTTTTAACTCAAATTTAAGTAAAGCTTACAATGCGTACATGTTCACTTTATATGAAAAGTTATTCTATTTCATTTTTATTTTAGAGTGCATTTTTAAAGGGATAGTTCAATATTTTGAAAAATACATAATTAAATTCAAATCAATATGTGGAAACTGCTTTTTATACGCTGTAACACGTCAACCAGGCTCGTCATTTTGTAATCTTATCAGTAAGTAAATACAATAAAGAATAATTACATTTCTGCTTGAGTAGTTGTAAACAAATTAGATATAACCTGTTATTAGTGAGCTTTAGATAAATAAAATTTTAATAAAATGAATGAAAATATAAATCAATACTACAAAAGTAAGATTAGTAATACCAAGTCCTGCAATCCAATTAGCCTGAAGTAAAAGTGATTTATAAGTTGGTATTAAAAAAAAACAATTACAAAACATTTTGCATCTCTTTGTATATTTCATGAAGGATAACAGCATTTTCTCTAAAGTTTACATTATGGAGATGATACATGATACCTAACAATGCCCATGTTTATCTCATTTTTAAGTTAAAATCTCAGCCGTCAGATAAATGTTTGTGAGGCTATGAAATACAGTGAGGGAACAGTGGGAAGTCTTCTAAAAGTATCTAAAAACCACATTTAAACAGTAAATAATTATTAACCGCCATTGATTTGCAAGCGTTTTACTTTTGTGTTTGAGTTGTAAGCGTTGATAATTCAGAGTCAATAAAACCTTTGAAATAAAAAACAAAGTTCATTAACAGATTTCAAATCTAGTTTCAATTCAGTTCAAATGTCTGGCCCCTCAGTTCAGCTCATTTTGAGAGAAGCGCTCTCAGTTTGTGTCTCTGACTCGGCTAATCACTAATAGCCAACGGCTAACAGCTAGCGTTGTGCTTGTCAGCTTCGCACCTTCCCCAGGACCCCGCGGCTAACCCACCGGCTCCTGTCTCTCTCTAACGCTTGTGTCTGACCCGTCGCATGCATCTGTGGCAGTGCACTGGTGTGTTTGAGGAGGGTTCAGTGTCTTCAGTTTCTCTGTTCGTCTGAAAACTTGTTTCTCCATCTTCCTCCCCCTCTCACCTCCTCTTTCTCCCTCTCGTCTTCTTCTTCTTCTTCTTCCTTTTCACGGTGCAGTACTCCCAGATGAGGGACGAGGTGTTCAAGTCCAACCTGGTGTGCGCCTTCATCGTGCTCATCTTCATCACGACCATCCAAAGCCTGCTTCCCTCTGCCAGGTAAAAACAACAGTCTGTCAACATGGTGGCGAGTTCTGAGGTTCACTTCTGTCCTGCTCAGCAACACCTAAGGAGTTTCCTTCATAAGTCTTTCTAAAATACCAAAACAAATCAACAGCAGTATGAGTGTTTTCTGTCTTAGCTACAGAAGTGCTGGCTAAGGCTCCTAAGAATATTGCATGTTCTTCGCTCAAGTTTGACCACTGGAGTGTTTTGTAGTCCAGAGCTGTGTGCCAGTTCAGGCGCTGCATACTGTGGAGGATGTGTCTTTGTAGCCGTGCTGAAATGAGACAGTCTGTGCCTACGGAGGATTTTCGCTTTGCGTCACCAGCTGTACCCACCCTTACTGTTGTGTCGCAAAGCATGGCTTCTGTCGCCTAGCAACCTTGACCACAAATATATTTTTTTTAACAAAAACTTGAGGTTTTAAGGTGCTTGGTTGTTCCAAGGAGCTGAAACACGATACTTACGTTTAAAAGTGTAATCCTCAGGCTCTTTGTTTGCTTTCATTACCGGTGCGCAGTGAATAGGGTTGGGTCATGAGGAATCCACCTGTCGGAGCCCTCACTGCCCAGGAAAAGAACCATGCATTTCTCTGCCGCATGTCCAGGAGTCTGGTGTTGAATGCTAACAAATTAGCCATTTTATTTCTTTGTTAAATGACAAGATGTTTGAATGGTATTGCTGAAGAAAACATGTTTCAGTCTGATGAAAGAAACTCTCTGTGAGATGTAATTGCAGGATCGATATTTTGTTAAGAAACACTATTCTCTCAATTATGGGATATCAATCAAGAGATGATGGCATCTTTTCCTTGTCATTTTGAGACACAGATCTGATCATTTTCAGATCAAAATTTGTCACAAGTCAGAGACAGAAGTCATAATTATGAGATAAAGTCTGCAGGTTTTTTTTTCTGTAGTGAATTCAAAGGTTTAATGTGTTTAATGTGAAAGTCCAGTCTTAAAATGTTGTATGTCAACCCACAGCTGTTATATTATTGTTATTATCATTATTAGTATTATTATTATTTTGCTATTTATCATGTCTCTGAAGGATGGTTACCATGGTGATCCAGTTCTCCGTCCTCATCGTCCTCCACTCCTGCCTGGTCCTAGTTACTACAGCGGAGGACTACAAGTGTCTGCCTCTGGTCCTGCGAAAAGCCTGCTGCTGGATCAACGAGACCTACGCTGCACGGAACGTCATCATCTTCGTCTCAATCCTCATCAACTTTCTGGCGGCCATGATCAATATAGTGAGTTCAGTTTCCAGTGTCAGATTATTATTTGTTATTCATGAATATTTATGGAGTCTGTGTGTCCTATTCTTATCTTAATCTTGGTGTCTAAACTTAATCTTGGAAATAAAACTTTAATTGAGATAGAAAAGGGTAGTAAGAGTTTCAACAGGATTTCTTGACTGTTTTCAACAAATATCATTAAAAGATGAAGTTAGACCACCTCTCAATGCGTTTTGACTTCTGTGACACAAAGACCCAAGTCAGTCAGTTCCTACTGAAGCTTTAAAAACAGCTCACAAATGTTAACTTTGATTAAAAGAAGGCTCAGTAATTCAAACAGTTTTTTTTTTTTATCAAACACACACAAGAAAATTGTGGATTTCTTGGGGACTATTTTCAGTGGCGGATTAGTCCACGTTTGTTTCTCTACAGAGTACTTGCAGCAGCAGGACGGTGTGTGTGTGAATCGGAGTGAAAATAAACTAGAGTGTGTGTGTTCATGGTAATGAAGGAACATGCCACCCAGTGCAACAGAAACAATGGAGCTCTGTGGCTCAGAGGAATAAGATATATCAGACTGTAGATAAACACACACACACACACACACACACACACACACTGCAGTTCCTGGTCTTTTCATGGGATTTACTGACATTAAGAAAAACATTGAATATCACCAGATTTATCCTTTAAGACTAGTGGTGAAACAGTGACCGATTTCATGCAAAACATTCAAATTAAATCCTTAAATCTCACCAACACACACAGGCCTTCAAATCGTATAAAAATCGAATGCACAATAAGACATCGGATTTAATGTAAGATCTTCATGTCAGTCAATTAAACCTTTCAAATTAAACTAATGAACTCCTACATATAGTATAGTAATAATAGTGATAGTGATAATGATAGTTATCCTCTGTATCCTTAAGCATTTATTGATTTATAGAATATGACATTTATCTTATTTCTTTTTTAATGAAACTGATGAAAACTAGTGAAACCAAAGAAACAAAATATCTTATTCATGTAAATTATGTTATGTAACTTATGTGCTCTTGTATCATTTCAGCTCAGCTTCATGTCGCACTTTTCCCTTACTCTTTGTTTTCTTCAGCATTTTTTTAAATCTAACAGCTGAAGCATGAAGCTGAACTCTGTTGATTCTGTTGCTCACCTTCATTTGTTTGTATCAAACAAACCCCAAATTTCCTTGCATCAGGTCCTGTGTGACAGGAAGAAGCTTCTCTCAGAAACTGGACACCAGCTCCTGTAAAGGATGAGCTGTTTATCGATATGAACGTGTTGCGGTTTATTTCTCGGAGAGGTCAGAAACTAGCAGCTTCTCGCAGAGAGCTGAACCTCGTCCTGTTTACTCACAGATCAAATGTTAGTTTCTGACACGAGCATCTTGAAAGATTAAAGGCTTGATGAAAAAATGTATGAGAAGGGATTCGGGGTATTTTTTATACTAATCCTGCATCGGTTTAATACTGTACAATAACAATAATCCCTCCGCTGTTGGTCTCCTCTCACAGCTGTGGTGCGACTTTGACAAGTCCAGCACCTTCAGGAACCAGACGTACAACGAGTCAGCCTCCATCCCAGACATCTGCTTCTACCCAGAGGTACCCACTAAATGAGGTGTCTGAATCTTGCAGTCACTTCCATCTGTTGTGTTTTTTTTTTTTTTTTTTCTTTTTTACTTCTGCGACGGCGGCGAGATGATGAATTAAACATCTCCAACATCTGCTTGCACCCAGAGGGAGCTCTCACCTGACAGCGGCGACTGATGGAGCTGTCTGAATGTCACAGAGAAAATATCTGTTATGTTATTTTGCTCACACAATATGCAGCAATTGATGGAGCTGATAAGGGGGCGACATTTTTTATCGCTCCAAGCCGGGGTCGAGTCACATATCGCTGCATATATATATATATCACTAACTTATTCAGTCCCCAGCATCAAGAAAGCTTGCCTGTGCAAGTCAGATGGTTTTAGATACATGAAGAAGAGTTATTGACTTTTTTTTTTTTTATTTTTAGCCATAGTGGGATATTAGATCAGACACAAGTTCAAAAATGTTGCTGCCAAATCAGCCTGTGAAACCAGCTGATGGATGGAAGGAGCTGATGATGTCATAGTGATGTCATCACATTTATCTCAGTTTTGGGTTGGAGACAAATTAATAACAGAAAGCCTCTGTCACAAACTGGGGGTCTAGAGTTTTAAAGCTGCCAGGCAAGGAGACAATATGACATTGAGTTGCATTATGGGAAATGAAGTGTTTTCGACTCATACTCATAAATTCAAGATCTAGCTGCTTCAATTTTTACCACTCTGTTCTTGAAGCTCCATATCTTCCTCTTCTCCTGAGTTTTATTTGAAGTGTTGATCCCTAAGAAGATGTATTGGTTTTAAGAACCAAAAACCATCTCAATGTAGTTTTACATCTCCTCTCTCAGGCTTCTCTCTGGAGCTCTAGTAACAACAGGTCAGTGAGCCTCTGGCTCTGCCTCTGGCTGAGGCACATGGCTGAGATCGGTGACTGCTTTGTTGTGACATCACAAAGTTCCAGAAGTCCTGACGGCTGGTTTTAAGGCTCAGTTTCTGAATACAGGCTGTGTGCATTTCTCTGTGGACTGAGGCTTTGATACTTTCACAGTATTAATATAGAACCTAGACCTGATCTATAATCAAACAACACATGGACATCTACCTTTATACAATATGGGACCTTTAAATATACCTATTTTCTGGTTCTCTAAGGCAGTGCTTCTCAAACTTTTTCAGATCGAGGTCAGCTAAACTGACACAGATTAGACCTCAGACCCCCATGTGATAAAAGTTCTGCTCTTAGATGTTTTATTGCAGAACCTCTTGACCAAAAAGTCACACATGCTGTCGTTGTGTTAGTTATGGATGGGATTTTAGTGAAAATAAATAATCCCCCTTTTTGCTGGGGACCCCCAGGAACCCCCTCAAGGACCATTTTGAGAACCACTGCTCTATCATTATTGGAATGTAATCCTGAATGGAGTATTGCTTTCAGAATTGTACATAGGAAGGCTACACACTCTAAATACTAATAGCACGCTAACAGCTATCTTAGTTTAGCATGTTTGCATGCTATCATTTGCTAACTGACACTAAAGAGAAGGTACAGCTGAGACTGATGGCAGTGTCATTAGTTTTGCAGGTATTTAGTCATAAAGTAAATTATTAGACAAAGTGACCTGGATACAATATAATTTATATAATATAAAAGTTGTGTATAAAAGGGTGGAAGTAAAGCATGGACCTGATGACCTAAGAAAGCCACATCTTTCTTTCTGTTCCTGCAGTATTTTGTGTTTACGGGGGTCCTGGCGATGGTGACGTGCGCGGTTTTCCTGCGGCTGAACTCGGTGTTGAAGTTGGCGGTGCTGCTGGTGATGATCGCCATCTACTCGCTGCTGACCGAGGCTTTCTATACTTCGCTGTTTGTCCGTTACGACACCGTCCACCACAACACAGAGTGAGTGTTTTTGAATGACGTGTTCAGCCAGTGTGATGTTCAGTGTCTCAAGAATAAAACATGACTGAAACTTGATATGTACCACACAGTTTCTCCTTGTACAGGAAATGATTCGCTTAGATTTTAGAGCATTTACTGCCTAATTCTTAATTAAGCACATGCGTTGAAGTAAAGATAGGTGCTTTAATGTATCTTCATGTCTCTGTCTGTTTCCTCACCCTTTCCTCCTTAAAACACACCAGGGAGCCACATTGACCTTTTTTTTCTCTAAATGTTGCAAATGTGAGAAAACTCATCTCACAGGCGTTGGCGGTCATCATACAATGACCTTTACAGTGACAATGTACGAAGGCATCCTGAGGGTCTACCAATTATACACTGGTTTAGGAAAAAAAAGCACTATAAAGCTTTCAAGCAGAGGTTTCCATACAGTATGAGCTTCATAGGGAACGTTTCTTTAAAGCCTTATGGGAAATGACAGTAAAGGACCTCAGGTGAAAACTGACATGGCTGACATACCTTTTAAAATGGAAAAAACAAATCTATAATGGAAACACTTTGCAACACAAATACTCTATATATATCAGCGAATCAGCAGCTCTTTTTGTTTTTTTGCCCCATTTCCTTCTTCATTTTCCATCTCCAGAGGCTTTTTATGAGCTGTACTATAAATATTGCAGGAGGACCTTGTTTTCAAAACTTCAAACATCATTGTCTTCATGACAAATGTTGGTGCTTTAGGGGACTTACAAATTCAGACAGGTCAACATGTATTAGATCATGCGTCCTTGTTTGTTAAACTCTAAGGAAAATTAAAAGCATGGAAACAAAGTAATAAGTTTAACTTCAGATTGTGATGCACCCGTCTTCTTGTTCCAACAGAAACTTCCTGGGAACTAAAGAGACGTCGTTGCTCCTGATGGCCATGTTCCTCCTCGCAGTGTTTTACCACGGCCAGCAGGTGAGACCAGTCTCATAATCAGTGGAAGAAGACTGAAGAAGAGATTAACATAAAGCTCTCCCCATCATATTCTCCTCCAGAAAGAAAGACTTTTATAAATAGTCCAAAAAATTATAGATTATAGATAACATGAATACGTGGGATGAAAAATGGTGAACCTTTCCATTACATGGTAGTAACAGAGAGGACCAGAATGTAGTGGGCCTGAAGAACGTTGCATCATTCTTGTTGCTATGCAGCCGTCTAATTAGTGTTAGCAGCAAACCTGAAGTAATAATAACAAGAGAAGAAGAAAAACAGAAAAGAGACAGACAGCTGTAGTCATAATAGTGTTCAAACAAGATGATGAGGAGTTTTAAAAGATTATATCACTCACTGGAAAATATGCATCATCAGTGTGTTGTTGACACATTTCACCCCAAAACATGATAACTACATTTCTTTTTGTCTTTCTCTATCATACATAAATATAGTCATAAATAATAACGATATAAACAAAAGTCATCGCCTAAACAGTCGAGTAACCCAGTGGAGCCAGTGGCAACATTGCAATGAAATGACTGAGATGGAACCAATAAGCTGCCATGACTCCTCCTGCCCCTGTTTTTAATTCACATGTAGAAATCAGAGATGTAGACTTTAGACTTGAGACTTGAGACTCGTCTGCAGTGACAGTCAAATCTTGAGAGTAAATGTGTTGATACCAAGCAGCAAAAAATGTGCCAAAACCTGCAGTTCCTCTAATGGCCACTAGAGTCTGGCTCCAACAGTGGCAGAAATAAACATGTTTACAGCCTGGTACAAAAACAGTTTTGGTCTCTAGAGCTAATTTCCTTCCTTCGTTAATTCGCTTACAGTTGTGTATAATTGAGGGCGTGGCCTCTTTGAGTGACAGGTGGGTGAGCGTATGCTTGCTACAAACTGGCATCATGCACTGAAGTCTCAGCTCCACACCCGCCCCTCCTCTTTGCCTGTTTTTTTTTTTTGATTATCTAGGAGTTAGGGGTGTAGTCAGGCACTGCCAAGATGGCGTCAGTGGAGCAGCTCACTCGGAGCTTCAAAACTGCTCTTCAGAAACCTGTGGGTGACGTCACGGAGGCTACATCCATCTTTATTTACAGTCAATGCATCTGAACTACTTTCGACTGAAGAAATTGTCCCGCTTATTAAACAGAGAAATCATGGAAATGTTTCTTAATATCATTGACTACCTCAAATTAAATCCCAGCCACCTCAATTTTACTGGAGCTGGAGGTGAAACTCTCAGAAACATGATGCTTAACATATGTAAACTGTGACAAAGCAGTACAAGTAGACAGGGTCACAGACCGAAAATATTGAGAAGCAACACTTTGATACCCATCGGCAGCATCACATTAATATGTTTCATTGCTGTATAACATCTAACCTAAATGGTACTCATATAAACAAACGTGTCTCCCTTCACACATCTGATACAAAATACAAGCCGTTTTAATAAACATGCAGTCAGAGTCGGCAGCCTGGAGGGAGCTGGTATCACCATGTCGCTTTCATACTTTTCTCTATGGCAACCTTTGATCGTGCTGTTCGGCGGCTTGGCGACGGCCAGAGATGGAGGAGAGAAGGTCGTAATTGAGGGTCCTTTGTAGCCCCCATGAAAGTATAGAGCAGCCGCATTTGAAGTCACCCAGTGGCATATTGATTTTCCCCGGGTCAATTCTGCCACTTGTTTGGAAAAGCAGAGACAATGGCAGCTCGCAGCGTGAGGTGTGTAAGTGTTGCCGCTCTGAGAGGCTGTTTGTGAGAGCTGCATCAGGCTGAGAGAAAAGAGCGCATATGAAAGAGACTGTTTCCTCTTAACAGGGACGTCCGCGGTGCCAAATGCAATCCAGCTTTCTCTTTAGTGGAGCGTTAATTGTTCGATGTGCCAGGTTCAAACACATTGTGAGCTCTGTAATTGGCTCTGTCCTTTCTGCAAAATAACCTAAATGAATTTTGGGTAAAATTGGTTCTGTGTGAGAAAAAGTACTCTTGACTCTCTTAGTGGTCAGACTCACAGCAGGTGTTATCTTCCAGCTCTGTCTCCTGTAAATTATATTCAGCTTATCTACAATGTTTTTGAGGAAAATTCTTTTCCACCCACATTGAGTTTTTTCATGTTGAATCTTAATTCTTTCACAGTTTTTAGGTGAGTGTAGTGAGAGTTTTTATGCTGCTGCTGGAGTTACATCGATTTCAATCATTCCCTTTATTTCTTATGTGTTTTCTTTATATTGTGCTTTGCTAAATGTGACACAGCTTCTGAGTGCTGAACTAGTGTTTTCTTGAAAGGGCTGTTTGTAAAACTTACATGCTTAGCATGCTAACTTCATTGGTGTTGCTTTCCACCGCTGGAGTAAAGGACTGAAGTTTGTTGCTGAACTCTGAACCTCATGGAGCTGCTACAGCTCCAAACTCTTGAGAAACATTTACCAAATCTCTGGCCAAAAGTATGTGGACATCTTTTTAATGGTGGGTTCAGCAGTCTCATTGCTAATTGCCATATAATATATTGACTCACACGGTAATAACACCTCACATTTTCACAGAGGACAGCAGAGATCCAACAGAAACACGTAGAGATGAAGGAAAACAGGTAATACATCACCAAGCTAAACACTGAGATAATAAAGCAGCTTCATCATTTCACTCTCTGCACCGAATGATCAGGCCTTTTCAGTCCTTTGTGGCTGAAAACTCACAGCGCTGTCAGCCGTTGTTGAGAAAACACAGCGGGTGTAAAAACATTAGTTAGAGCTTCTTTCAGTGGAGACGTTTAGGTGATTTTTTTTGTCATGTTGTGCAGAAGAGCCTATTAGAGCAGAAAGATGGAGGACACTCTCTCGCTGCTTTATTCTTCTTCACAGCCTCTTTCATTATAAGAACCTCACTCTCATTCAGCGCTCGTTAAATGTGAGTGTTTTGTATGATGTCTCCACAATGTGTTATGTATGATGTGTTCACAATAACACACATTTTCCATTGACATTATGCCAAAGCAAGCACAAGCACACATCACTTATTGTGTGAGCAGATGACTGATGATTACAGAATTGTGTTCTCGTGCATTTAAGTATAAACGATACAAATTAATGTATTGAATTAAGCAGGTTTCATGTGTTTTCTGCTGCGTGAGGCTGATTTTTGCGTCTCCAGAAGCAGCAGCTGAAACTATGCCAGAGACCGTTTACATAATAAACTAATGGCAACAGAGGCCACAAGCCAGTTGAGGTTGTTCTTCACTAGCGCTGCTTCCTGTCAGAGCAGTAATTACATTATAAAGCACAGCCAGCATGAAGCGTTTCATTACAGGGGCTGCTGACAAGGCTCTTATTTTCAAATGACTTTCTTTTCTCTGAAATCATTTTAAGACCAGCAGGTTAATCAGAGATGTTAATGGCACCAGTCGTATACCAAGAAATCAAATACTTTAATTAAGGAAATTAAGGTCGTCATATACCTAAACAACAAAATAGGTAATTATGTGTGGTCCGTAAGAACCCAGAGGTTTGTTGTGGTTTGTGTTTATGCAGCTAAAACTAGTTTTTGACAGTTGGTTTGACAACAGTCTGTGATGTCAGAGTCAGAAACTTCTAGCATCCTTGCCAAGAGGTTAGTGTCCCAATTCAGGGGCCGCATGGGGCTGCATTTGCAGACCAATTGCGTTACAGTGGCGTGACCAGGCTGCCCCAATTCAAAGGCTCCTTCAAATAGAGCCGAGAAATGCGGCCTTCTTTTCCTGGGCACCCGCTGGATCCCTCATGGCCCAACGTATCCCAAGATTAATTTCCAGTACTGAAAGCAAACAACACCGACAGAGAGCCTGAGGATTACATTTTGAAATGTAAGTGTTGAACGGCTAACGTTCTCCGTAGACCAGACCGTCTCATTTCAGTTCAGCCTTCGTGGTCTACGACGGCTACGAAGGGCCACGCCTTCATAAACCGCGTCGTCTGAAGGATGCGGCCCCTGAATTGGGACACAGCTGTTTTGTGCTGATAAAACAACAAATAACTTCACTCCACTTCCCCCTTTACTTCTGAAAAATGACAGTGATAATTGATGTTAGACCTTTCTAGCTTTGTTTTGGTCTTTAATTTACTTACTTTAATTTGAAAGGTCTTTAATGATAAAAACTGAAAATAGAATTGTGTTCAAACGCATTTACTATGACTGACCGGTACACAGTCTCAAATAATGATCTTAATATTATTTAAGCACTTTTCTTACTAATTAAGTCACAAAGTGTTGTGGATCTTCACAGGTAAGTTGACAGGTTACAGCTGATCTCATAAACAGTCTCTAAGTATCTTTGTCTCTAAAATACATTTCAAATGTAAACTGTAAATGTCCAATGGCCTGACTTCAGCTGTCCGCTAAATGTAGTCAGTGATGAAGTATATTTACACAATTTCAAGGTACTTGTGTACTTTACAGCATACACATACATTTATATGGCAGATATAGTAACTAGTTACTTTTCATATTAAGACTTTGTACCTATCTTACAAAATCCATAAACCACTTTGGTTTCTGACTCCTCTGGATGTCTCTTTCATAAAAGGCTTAAGGTTGAACTTCCATCCTTAGGTAAGATTTTGAATGCAGGGCTTTTATTTTGTAATGGAGTATTTGTACATTGGTGTAGTTTCCCTCTTAAATGTGGTGAAGGAAAAGCAGAAAGTCTTTGTACGAGTATAAACAGTTTCAGACTTTAGTTTTTGCTAAACTCTGTGTGTGTGTGTGTGATATCCTCATGTGTTTGAATGCTGGCTGGGTAACAGCCTGTCAGATCACAACATATGACTGTGCAGTTGGACATTATTCTGCAGCAAACCTAATAACACTGTGCGAGCTGGCAGCAGCTGAGTAAAGTGTTTATTAACACTGAGGACCGGAGCTTTTTTTTTCCCTCTGCTTCTCTGCGGGTTAATAGAAGCCATTTTGAACGAACATGTCACCCAGCTCTGCACAGCGGAGGTCAGGTTAGTTAACGACTGAGCGACCTCCGTTATTTCATCGGCCGGCGTCTCATTATCCCACCGCCAAATCGGCGCTGCAGGCAGTGCATTCTTAATTAGAGAAAACAGAAAATGAGATTGAAGTTATATTACTCACTCGTGTGATTAAGGGACTAATTGATACCACAATTAATCACAAAACTGTTTCCGTCGATTGACAGAGAGAGACGCTTGACTTTTCATCCCCTCCTCCCTTCAAAAAGCACAAACTAAATGCTGCTGCTTTTGTTTGGCTCTGATGTGCTCAAATGACTTTGTGTTAATTGTGCATCAAGAAAAGCAATTTGTGTTGCCTATTAGAATCCTTTTTGCTGCACTTCAGATTGATCACACTCTCTTGTGTTTCATAATTGATCCAACCTTTAACACATTTTTTTAATTTAGCCGTTCATTCTTGAGCCCTGGCTTGGCCTTTCCATCATTTAAATGATAAAAACAACAAACTTTCTCCTCATTTTTCTAAAGCAATTAAGCAATTAACAAAGTCTTGGACCTGTCTGGAAAATCTGAAGAAGGGTTAGTCTGAATTTTTGAGAAGTTGAACGAAATGTTTGGAAAAAATGGAAAATAATTCTGAATTGTCAACTGGACAACATTCAATTAAAATAAACACATTCAAAATATTCAAAATTAACATGCAAATAAATGCATCGTGTCTTTTCTTGTGCGTTTCCTTTGTCCTCAGCTGGAGTACACAGCCCGACTGGACTTCCTGTGGCGCGTACAGGCCAAAGAGGAGATCAACGAGATGAAGGAGCTGAGAGAACACAACGAGAACATGCTGAGGAACATCCTGCCCAGCCATGTGGCCCGCCACTTCCTGGAGAAGGACCGGGACAACGAGGTATGTGCAAACTTGATTTTTGTTGGTATGTTTGTGGAACTAATCCAAAACTCGATAGTCGGTTGATGAGCCACTTGAAATCCAAAAAAACAATCAAACTCACCATCATCTTTTCATAGGTTACACTGTTTGATTTTCGGCTTTCAGGAGCTCATTCTCAAAATCTGAAATGTCAGAACCTCCAACAAACATGTGAACACATCAGAAGGGGGGTGTTGTTTAATGTGTCTCCATCAGCATTAAACACACAGTTAGTAACTTCTGTCTCTAGGGGTCTCTCAATCAAAACAATAACAAAAGACGGCGTTGGGTGACGTCGTGAAATAGCGTGGGATCAGGAGGTTTTTACCAGCAGCTGAATTATCCACAGTGGTGTCCTCCTCTCCATAACAAATTACATTAAAAATCTGAGATTCACTGACGCTCTTCAGTGACACAGGACAGGACGTCACTTCAGATCCAGACGTCCGACGACTAAAATCCTTCATCTGGTTCAAATATAGAGCTGAAAACCACCAAGGTGGAAAAAGTGTATCTGGCTTAAAACTAGATAGAAGTCAATGTTGCGCTTCTGTCAGACAAACACACTGACACATGATCATAGAGGATATGATGTCATTGAAAGGCGACCAATGAAACGTACTGTTACCATGAGTAAAATCACAGATTCCTCTGGTTTGAGAATTGATGGAAACATTTGGGATAGTGTAAGAACACAACTCAGCAACATGTAGAACACAGGTCTAGATGGTTTTAGACATTTAATGTGGAAAAGTTACAGATTAGAACTTTAATGTGACGATAACTTTACTTTGAGAAAGAAAAAGAAAAGAAAAAGAAAAAAGAAAAAGTGATGGATGATCCATCTCAGACTAATTTGAGTGTCGAAGTTCATTTTCAAACCCACATAAATCCACTTAGATGGGTCTTTAAGGCAGGAAGTGAATCTATTCCAGTTGATTACAAGTTCGGTCTTATTTTTTGTAGCTTTGTGATGTCGCTGAAAAAAGTCATGAAAATCTAAACCACTGTAATTAGAGGTCAAACTGAAAGTGAATGGACCTGAAGTAAACTGATAATAACACCTAACTGCACAGGGGAGAGCCGTGTTAGCACAACTACAGTAAGTCAGCTGGTCAAAGTTGAAGCTGGTCTGTAAACTATGATGGATGTTCAACAACAACTGTTTGGATAAAATATATGAAAGTAAGAGCCGGGTTCAGGCCTCCTTTGACTCTCAGTCTGTCAGTGCTCCACCTCATTCTGCGCTGAAGAACCTGTTCCTGTCCCCTGTGATCGTCACAGTGTGCTCCCTGAGCTTGTGTTCCAGTCGGCGAAGGAAAGAAAAGACTGTGTAACTGCTTTTCAAACAATTGCATAAAGAGAGAGAGAACTGGTGGGGCGGTTCATTCAGCCAGAAACCTTTGTAGAGCTTTTTTTTTTTGGTTGCATGCATTTGATTTGATTTTAATAACATGTTGTCAGTCAGAGGCAGAGAACACATTGATTTGTCTCCCCGTCGGTGCAGCAGTGACTCAGCTGCCTCGACTCTCCAGAGAGTCAAACTTTACAGAGTTTCTCTTTTTGTTCACCTTATCTCTTCTGCCCTTTTTCCTTTTGTGCTTTTAATTTCCAGTGAATAGAGCTGCTCTGCACTCATTAAAAGACTAAAATGGGAACTCATACATTAACGCACAAAACTAATGGGCCTTCTGTAGGGCTGGTGCAGGTTTGTGCATGTTTCAACCCGGTTCACTGTACATTAAATTACCTTTACATCGCTGCTAACTCCTCGAATGCATTGTTTTGATGGTCCAGTGGATCTCTGCCATGGAAACCCATGGTCTTGTGCTGAAGTTGCTTCCTGCAGTAGTCCGGTGCTTCTGAACATTGCAGCTGAGGACAATTGATTTTTGGATTATCGCTTTGCAGCTGAGCTGTTGTTGCTCCTAAACATTTCCACTTAACTCTCTGGAGTCAGCTCTTGGTGAGTAAAGGAATTAAGTTTGTTGCTGAACTCACAACATTTAGTTATAGACCGGTAAGTAAACAGCCGTTAATGCTAACATTGGCTATGTAGCAATAGCAAAAACTTACAAATAGCTCCTTTAATTGGGTCTGCATGGCTGTTTACTTGATTTGATATAGCTGGTAGTGTAGCTGAGACAGCTGAATCCACCAATAAAGAGGTGTCCACATACTTTTGGATTTGGTAAATGAGTTTAGAGCCAAAGCAGCTCTGTAAAGCTGTACTCAGGCTCAATGTTAACATGTTGATGTTTAACAGGTGTGTTTACCATGTTCACTATATCTCAGTGTAACATTTGCTAATTAGTACAAAACAAAGTACAGTACAGACAAAATAAAATTGACCTCACAAAAGACAGTGAAGTTCCCAAACTCATCAGGCTTCATCCTCTGTGAAGCATGAATGTCTGTACTGACGGCTGCGTCAGTCCATGTGGTAGATGTTGAGATTCTTGAGTTTGGACCAAAGTAGCAGATCGACTAACAATAAAAGATCATAGCTTTTAATGAGATTTAGAAGATTGATAAACCTTAAAAGTGGGAAAACTTCCTCATCAAAGTCTGTCTGATAACTTCACTGTTACTCAGTAATGAGCTGCCAGCAATTACGATAAAAGATGAGATGACTTTGGGATGGATCTATTTAAATATCCATCACCAGGGTTTGATATCAGTGAAGTACAAAGAAAAAGTGAAATATTTTATCTTTAAGGAAAACAAACATGACAGAAAAACTTTCTTCAGCCGTTCGTTCTGCTGCGTTCTTCATTTACCAACTGGATAATGACTGACTGTAGCGGAGAGGACAGTTATCACAAGACGGAGTCAAATCGCCATATTGTCCTCGTTTGTCCGGGCTCCTTTGTTATCGACTCCTCCGATCTTCCATTGCTTCCTGAACAAAAGGCAAGCGGGCCGATGAATTATGAATGTCAGGAGAGGAGAACTGATATCCTTCTGCTCCCATGCTTGTTCCTAATTAAAAAGGACATGATTAAAAATGCATCCATTAGGATAGGTTGGGTCCTAATCACTTGTTACATTATTAATCAGGCTGTTTATTGTTCCGTGATTTAGATACTGGAGCACTGGGATATTAATAGGCTCCTACACCCCTGAAGAGGTGTTGATGATCTTTGGAATTAATCAGGTGACAGAGAGCTGAGTGTCATTTATATCAACACCCTCATTTTCAGGTATTTTTTTTTATGTATGACAGTTTGCAGCAAAGGTTTCATTGCTTTGCTCAAGAAGCGTTTTAGATCCTGAGTTCTCGGCTTCAGTTTCCTGCTCCCCCCGTGTTTTGTGACAAGTCATTGTTTCAGATTTAAATGATTAAGATGAGGCTTATGCTGAGTTATACTTGACTTGTTTTCACAGGCATTAAACAAGTCTTGTAGAATTGCACTGTACGATTTTAGAGATGCAGCAATCTGACTTTAACTTCCTCAATTCTCATTCTGATCCTGAGCATCAGTCAGATCAGATCTTTAATATTTAAAATCTAAAGGTCCATCTAGTATAAAGGTAGATGTCCAGATGTGTGTAGTTTCATTATAAAGCAGCTCTAGGTTCTATATTAATACTGTGAAAGTATCAAAGCCTCAGTCCACAGAGAAATGCACACAGCCTGTATTCAGAACCTGAGCCTTAAAACCAGCCGTCAGGACTTCTGGAACTTTGTGATGTCACAACAAAGCAGTCACCGATTTCAGCCATGCCCCAAGCCCCGCCCACCTGGACCCACCATCCAATTTAGCAGGTGTTTTTAGTGTTTACCTGAAATCTGTTATATTTGTATCGGATCACTCAGAAAACCATCAACAGTCAATAAATATGTAAAAGTTACACGTTGTACATACAAGTAAAAACAGCAACGTGAACAACCTCTGTGCCCATGTTCAGCCCAGAGAAGCTTGAATAGAACCATGTGAACTCTAAATCATATTTTCCAATAAGGTCACAAGGGTCCATTGAGTTTAGAAACGATGTGAATCATAAGCTGTGGCCTTCACCGTCACCACATCTCAACCTGACATTTAGACTCGGAGAATCCATGATAAGGAGCGTTGAAGCTGTTCCGTGGGCTCGTGGTGGCTCTAACACACTTAATGTTGGGTTTTACTCTCATTTCGCACCCACCTGTATCCACCTGTCTATCTAGTGTACAGTAATGTTCCTGAGGTGAGTTTAAGAGACTTAACCTGCAGGATGAAACCCCACAACACTGACTGACGTGCTCCTGAACAGATGCACAGAGGAGCCGGGAAATTAAATTAGTTTGACTTTGACCAACTTTCACTTTGAAGCTTTGACATTTGACTGAGCTCATTTAGAGTGTGTATAATGTCAGCGAGGATGTCACAATAAAGTCAGAGGCTTTTTTTTTCCATAAGTGTGTAATTACAGTAAAACGCTGAGCAGAATGCAGAGAGAGGCAGAGAGGTCTGACGTTCCCTGAATTATTAAGTGGAAACGTTGAACTCTGACTGGACGTGATGTTTACCAGCCTATTATTAAAATATTTCCATAACGACATGATTAAGTACTGCATGTGGCATTAGTATGTGGGGACATGCTGTTTCATGTCAGCAGACCCGCTGCGCTGCTTGGCCACGGGTCAACAGTGCCCCCCAGTGGAGGAGACAGTGTAGTGCAGGTGCAACATTCAGTACCAACCACCGCAGTTTGTGGTGGGGAGGCAATCATTTATTCTAAAGCCTTTAAGTTTGAGTCTTATTTATTTATCCAAGTTGAAATCAAATGAATTAATGAACAATACAAAGTGATGTGCAGAGAGACCATTTGAAGGTCCCATTTTGTAAAAAGGGACATGGACATGGACGTCTACCTTTATACAATATGGGAGCTTTAAATCATATTTCACAGATGACTTCCTCATCTAAACATTAACACTACAAAGACTAAAGAACTCGACGACTTTAACGTCATATAAATTGTACAGGAACAAAATAGAAGTGATGCTTGAACATATTTTTCATTTTCATCAAGCAAAACATGACACTAAGTTTTGGTTGTCTGATGTCCGTCCCCACAGGAGCTGTACTCACAGTCCTACGACGCTGTGGGCGTGATGTTCGCCTCCATCCCGGGCTTCGCCGACTTCTACTCCCAGACCGAGATGAACAACCAGGGAGTCGAGTGCCTGAGGCTCCTCAACGAAATTATTGCCGACTTTGACGAGGTGAGACTGCGGACTTTGAAGTCCACCCACTTCTACTTCAGGCCAACTTTTAAACATGCAGGGGACGTCAACATCCTCCATTTTTGATTAAAAGATCCACCTCATTCCCCAGAACACTTCAGAGCTGATTAATACAAAGGCAGAGAAGAGCTCACGTCTGCAGGTTGTCACAAGGTGTTTATGTCAGATGGAGAAGAACCACCACAGGGAATAAACATCACAGATACTAAATGTTTTGGACATTTTCTTTATAAAGTAGACGACAGCGATAAATCCAGACTTGAGCTTTCCTCCAGTATTGATTTCCCTTACGACTTACTGGATTATTTTTAAGCTTTGCCACAGTTTGAATGTCTTTCTTTCTGTATGAGAAATATTTCTCAGAGATTTTCTAGTGCCAGAAAAGGAGCTCAAAGCAAACTGAAACAGAAAATCCTCATGACTGAGGTTTAAAGGAGGTTTAGGAAATGCCATTCTGCTGTGGAGAACTCACTTTCCTAGCATCTACAAAAACAATGAACCACACACACTTTGGGCTCTAAAGCGCACGGAGTAAAGCGCGACGCACAAGTACATTTTTGTTCATCACGTCCATGTAACTTTTGCCATTGTAATAGGAGAAAAAACTGCAGCTTTTTATGCTTTTTTACTCTCTTTATCTCGCCACTGACTTAAGACCAGTTTCTTGTTGGTCAATCATTTTCCTCTGTCTCAAGATATCAATGTGCCAACAACGCTCCTGACCACACCTCATGTTAAGACCAACACGCCCATTGGCGCTCAGAGAGCACAACATTATAATATTTAAACAAAGCGAGCGCTGCTCAGTCTGAAACTAGCGAAGACACTCATGTTGCGCTCTGCGCCGAGTTAAGATTTATCTCCAATTTATCTGAGAAATCTAGATTAGACACTTCTGACTAATTTAAGTCAGGCTTGAAGTGTAAAGTCAGGATATCTTTAAATTCAGGATTCACTTTTCTGGAAAACATCCCGCCCTGTATTTATCAGATTTATTCAACCGAAACTGAATACAGAAACTTACAATGTAGAAAATAAAGATGAAAAACAGTGTGAGAAATTCTCCCTGCCTCAGGCTCAGTGTAAGTTAGCAATCCAGCTGAAGTTTTTGAGAAACTCTGGCACATCTCGGTTCCCTGGGAACAGACTGAAGTCTAGAGGAACTTGTGGTTCCTGATCGAGGCTCCAAACTGAGCCGAGTCTCTGACAGAAAATGTCAGTCTCTAAATATAAGGGCCGAGACAGACAGACAGACACCAGCTGAGCTCTGTGCAGCCTCAGGCCACACTCCTCACTCACCCTCAAACACCAACACTCCTCTTTTCTCTGGGAGCTCGACGGCAGAGTGGCTCATCATATCAGCAGCACACAATGAGATCAGAATCACACCTTTTAGGAGACAATTAGTCGAGCAGTTAATTGCATGTAAGCACATGAAGCAGAAGAGAGAGTTGTGTTTTGGAAGGTCTGGTTTGTTTTACAGTCGGCTGCTGCAGCTCAGAATAGTGGAGGCGTTGGAACAAGGTTCTTATTGTTTCAGTCACGTCTCTTTTCTCTAGATGCCGTTTCAGTAGACGACATTTCTTACAGCTACGTCGGCGCTCATGTTAAGTGCTGCTATACAATTAGTTTTCTATTTATGTTGCACTGGTGGTTGGAGGCAGGCAGTTGAAGGAAGAAAGTATCATCAACTGACATTTGTGCTTTCGAGTTAAGAAGGTGGAAATAAAAGTGTTCGGATGCTTATGAATCAATATGTTAAAGGTTCCATATTTTACACTTTTCCAGTGTTTTACACCAAATCCTGCAAGACAGGATGGTGGGTCCAGGTGGGTGGGGCTCGGGACGTGGTTGAGAGCAGTGACTGCTTTGTTGTGACATCACAAAGTTCCAGAAGTCCTGACAGCTGGTTTTAAGGCTCAGTTTCTGAATACAGGCTGTGTGCATTTCTCTGTGGACTGAGGCTTTGATACTTTCACAGTATTAATATAGAACCTAGACCTGATCTATAATCAAACAGCACATGGACATCTGCCTTTATACTATGTGGAGCTTTGATTGGTTTGAAAGAAATTGCTTAAAAAGTAAAATAACGTTGGGCAGTCATGTTCGTTTTTGGGAAATGAGATTAAAGGTTTTTATTGTAGTTTCTTTGGTTGGAAATGCTGTAGTTGTGTTTTTATTCAAATGTAAACTGCTTCCAAACTGGACTGTACTTTGCCAAAGCAATGTTTTTGTACTGTAATAACATTACAGTATGAGCTTTCTTAGACTAAATATGGGTTCAGTTATTGCTGTCATATTGGTCAGTAGTAAGAAATTGCAAAATGCCATGTATTTGTATTCGTATTTTCTTTTTTTAAGTGTATAAGATGATTCAGCAGAGCAGCAGAGCAGCAGATGCATGTAACTGAGAGTTGGACTCATTTCATTTTGGATGTCTTCAGAATCACTGAGCTTGATCCGTGTGGGCAACTGATGATGTTTAGGAAAAGTTTTTTTTGAGATTAGAAAAATAAACTCTTAGTAAATAAAGTGTCACCAATGTTAAAAATCTCTCTCTGTGTAACAATTGTCACAGTTGCTGGGTGAGGAACGGTTTCAGGACATCGAGAAGATCAAGACGATCGGGAGCACCTACATGGCCGTGTCCGGTCTGTCGCCTGAGAAACAGGTGAGGTCCTCTCTGGTGTCGTTAACACTGGTATCAGTCCAGCTGATTGATTTTAACCTGCATGCAGCAGCAGGTGAGTGGGAGCATCAAGAACTGGATATTTGCATTGTTTTCAATAGATCTGAGTTCTTGGTTCTTTAAATATCTCAATGGTGTAATTTATGCTTGTCTATTAAGGTGTTATGGCCAGTGAAGGATTTGATTGATTGATGGGTTATCATCCAACACCAGGCAGACGTGTTGCACATTAACAGTATATTTATTAAATACCAGAGGTTATCTTGTTTATCATTCACTTTGCAAAATAAGACAACGGGGAAAGATTTGCACAGGAAAGAGTTAGCAGAAGATTACAAACCTTTCTTTACCAGATGTCATTGGAATCAGCATTGGAAACACGTAGGAGGAAACACCAGCAGCTCAAACTGACCAGTTCCTTTTTCTAAGTTTTCTACTTCAATCACATGCTGATGTCTGGCCGGTCCTGACATTCAGCTGACTCAGACTCTCTCCTCTGCCGTCCACAGCAATGTGAAGATAAATGGGGTCACCTGTGCGCGCTGGCCGACTTCGCCATCGCCCTCAACGAGAGCATCCAGGAGATCAACAAGCACTCCTTCAACAACTTTGAGCTGAGGATCGGTAAGAGCTCTTTGTCTTTCAGAGAAGAGATTCGTTCTTCTTTAATCCGTTTTCTTTTAATCATGTACATGTTTTATTCCTCCTTTTTTTTCCTTTTTGTCCTACTCTTTTGTCTTCTTCCACCTCCTCCTCATCTCCTTTCCTTCATTTTTATCCCCATCTTATTCTTTAATCTTTTCTTAATCCTATGATGAAGGGCGCCAGATGTTTCTCTAAAGGCCGGAACTAATGATTATTGTCATTACTGATCAATCCATAGTTTTCTTTGGGAACTTTTTTGACCTTAGAAAGACTTAAGGATGAATACGTAAGCAAAGCTCAAAGTGACGTCTTGAGATTTATTGTTTCGTCTTAAGCCAAAGATTTTCACTTTAGATCACTGGTTCCCAACCTATGGCCAGGGGCCCACTGGTGGGCCGCAAAGGTATTGCAAGTGGGCCGACAAATCATTTGCAAAACAGAACAATTTTGGTGAAAAGATGTAATTATATATTAAAAAAAACTATGACTGATGTTTTTCTCTTATTAAAGCCCATCACTGTGAAAAGCCAAGAATAGGACCTCTTATGTTGCTGCAGCCGGACCACATGGTACACTTAGCACACTGAAAGATCACATCCCTGGCAACATAGACACCTGGTTAGAAACAGGAAGAATACAAAGGAAAGAGTCAAGAGATCAAGTGATCTCTTCGTCAAACAAAAAACAAAAACCGAGTTTCACCTGCTTCAAGTTCAATCCTGAACGGTCGTCTTTATCGTTATTGTTGCGGGGTTGAATGTGGAACGCCAACAGTTTTGAGATTTTCAAGTTGGCCATGAGTTGGAAAAGGTTGGGAACCATTGAGTTAGATACAACAGAGAAAATCAGCATATCCTCACGTTTGAGAAACAGAATGTTTTGCATTGTTCTTTAAAAATTTCTATAAAATTATTGATGGTTAAGTAGTGGTTCAAACTATTTAACCCCTACTTAACCATACACATTGATTTGCAGCATGTTTTCATGTTTCCCCAGTCACATGGAAGATGCAGGCACAGTGTTGATGTCAGATAGTTTCTGCACTGTAGCTAAAGATGCATTCAGTCCTTCAGAGTACATAAAAGCATCCCACCGTTTTTTTCTGCTGTACCCAAGTCAAAAGGTACCAGCCTGTGTCACTATGGCAACCAGTGCCAATGATTTTCCTCATCTAAACATGAAGAACAAGTTTATCTTCAGGAACAAGTGATGAATTCAGTTGCAAGAAATAAGAAATAAAAAGGACGGTGTGATCAAAGTGACTCTGTCACCTTCAGGGTCTGACAGTCGACAGGCCTTTTCACAGCAGGAAAATCACAGGGCCCTGAACCTGAACCTACAGCAACGAAATGGAATTCAGCCTTCATCCGTTTTTATTCTTTACACCTGTTTCTTCTTGACTTTGACATGTCAGAATATCTGCAGTGAAAAAGGTCAATCAAAGAAATCTGTTGAAATGGAAATGTATTGCGGGACCAGATTGGTTTTTTTTTTTTTTTAATGAGTTTCTGGTTATAACAAAAGACCAGTTCCTCATGTTATAACCAGAAAAGTATCTTCTTTAATGCAATAGGTTGGCATTGTGTAACAACGAGTCACTTGTTTGCCTTTGGAAGGTATGGCTCACGGCTCGGTGGTGGCGGGTGTGATCGGTGCCAAGAAGCCGCAGTACGACATATGGGGGAAGACGGTGAACCTGGCGAGCCGGATGGACAGCACGGGCGTGAGCGGCAAGATCCAGGTGCCCGAGGACACCTACCTGATCCTGAAGGAGCGCGGCTTTGCCTTCGAGTATCGCGGCGAGATCTACGTGAAGGGCATCAGCGAGCAGGAGGGCAAGATCCGAACGCACTTCTTGCTCGACCGGGTGCAGCCCAACCCGCTCATCCTGCAGCCGCGCAAAATCACCGGCCAGTACTCGCTGGCGGCCGTGGTGCTCGGCCTGGTGCAGTCTCTCAACCGGCAGAAGCAAAAGCAGATCCTCAACGAGAACAACAACTCGGGCATCATGAAGGGCCACCACCACTACAACCGGAGGACGTTGTTAGCGCCCGGTGGCTCCGAGGTGGGAGGGGGGCATCACGTCGAAGCCGCTGATAAGACTGAGCTGTCCTGAAGAGCAGACTGGAGTTTAAGTTCCACGCAGATTTGTCAGAGGCAGAGACACTCTTCAGGCAAAAATAATCCCAGTGGTTGAGTTAGACCTCAGAGGGTGCAGCTAAAGAACAGTGGTCATGTGAGGATACAGTAACAGTAGAAAGTTCTTCAGGAGTCATAACAACCCAAAATGTAACCTGGTTCCAGATCTCTGACTCGCTGCAGATTCACCAACTGTTGTGCTGTATTCTCAGTTGGAAAAGCAACTGACCAATCAGAGCTTTGCAGCTAAGATCAGTAATTGGGACATCAACTTTCTGTACCAGAACCTGAATGAGTCTGGATGAGGTTAAAGGAGTTTGTGTCGACTCACAGTGGCACCAATGTGATGAATACGTTCAACACTACTTGTTGGCGCACGATGGAATCCATTACTAGTTTCAACAAACCTCTTTAAACTCTAATTATGGCTTGTGTATATCTGGAGTATCTTGCTCATACATGGGTTGTGAGTATCGCTTAGAACGTCAGGAAATGATCTCATGTTGCAAATTGGAAATTTGGTGACTCAACCCCTGAGTGTTAAACAAGCAGATTAGTTGTTTTAATTCCTGTCATGAGGTGAGCACAAGAACCCAGCCTGAAAACTATACCTGCAAACCAGAGAAGTATGTTCCAGCTTTAAAGGTACCCTGTGGAGTTTTTGTCCACTAGCAGCATAATGGAGGAATGTTTTCACATGTGGGTTCCCGTTTTGTTTGGTCTGGTGATACACATTTCTGCCAAGGGTTTCACACTGTTCCACTGACCTTCAGATGGCGGTAACACACCAGAAAACTCAGCGATGCACCAGCAAAGGCAGGGAAAAGGAAGACTGCCCGTTATAATATCCATGGATGTAAAGAATGCAGGTGTCAGACTTAAGAAAAATTGGTTTTATGAGAAAGGAAATGCACACAGAAAGTTCATTAGACCTCAAGGATACACACAATGAATGTAAACAG
This sequence comes from Seriola dumerili, assembly GCF_002260705.1. NCBI lineage: Eukaryota > Metazoa > Chordata > Actinopteri > Carangiformes > Carangidae > Seriola > Seriola dumerili. The sequence continues at coordinate 3,440,608 of NW_019174687.1, forward strand.
AAACTGTGTTTACAAGAAAACTCCACAGGGCCCCTTTAAGTGAAGGTGGGATATCTGGGGGGAAAAAAAAACATGCTACATACTTATTTTAGACGGGTTGGACACTACTGCCTGAACATTATGAGGTTAATCAGTGGGTTAGCTTCGCTGAGCTAACAAGTTCAAATGCGAGCTTTCTAGGTAAGCTAGTAAATTAGCCTGCTGACCTTTCAACATCATGAATATCAGGTAAGAATGAATGACTTACTCAAGTGATGCTTTGCAAAAACTGCTTGGAAAAAAAGTTCCTTTGGCTCCTCCCACTGAGGTTTAACTCAGCCAATGAGATTACTTCTGCCTCGTGAATCAGCTCCGCTTCCGATGAATGTTTTTAGAGCTGAAACTCCACTTTGTTCCTGAAGCAGGAGGAGGTGGTGGTGGTGATGGTGGGGGAGGGAGGGAGGGAGGGACTGGACGGGACCGCCGTGTTCTGTTTTGATCCACCCTCATCTGTTCGATGTCTGTGCGACTGATCCCCTCGGACTGTCCGACGTTCCTCCTGTCGTTTCCACTTCCCCTTTTTATGTCGCCTGGCCACCGACTCATCCCCGCCCCCAAAACCCAGAAACCCTGTCCCACTCTGACCCTCGCCCGGTGTCGATGTTTCTTTTTTGTATTTCTTTTATATATGACAACACAATAAAAAGGGGTCTAATTTTTTATATAAGCTGGTTGTCTTTATTTTGTCTCATTTTGATAGTGGAAAGGATTCAAATGATTTGCAGGACTTGTGATAAAAGGAGCCAGAAGCCTGTGGGAATCAACAATGACCACAAATCTTGAAATGAAACTCCAAGTATTAGGATGCTGTAAATGATAATGTAAGACAAATACATCAGTAATTAGAGGGGCATAGACCTCCACCAAGACCAATGTCTAACAACATACACCAGACTCCAGAGAAAAAAATGCAAATTCATAGTAAATGATCCGGATCTGCCCCGAAGTTAAATGGGTTTGTCACTGGCTCACCCCCCATCCCTCCACCAAGTTCGGTGTAAAACGGTTCAGTACTTTCTGCGTAATCCTGCTGACCAACAGACATGGGTGAAAACACAACCTCCTTGGTGTAGGTAATTACTGATGGAGCTGTTGGGTCATTGCAGCAGCAAAGATGGATATTGGTGAACATAAAGGCACTTACAGGTGTATTTACAGCAGCCAACTGGGCGACATCACCCAACAGTGTCGCTCTGCAACACACCTGTACATAACTGCAGCGAGGTGACGAGTTCAACTACTGGAAGTCAGCAAAAACGCGTTTTTCTACGGGTGCTAAGTTACGACTCTTTGGGTGACACGTTCCTTCATCTCCATGAACACACACTGTAGTTTATTTTGACTCAGTCCCACACACACTGGTCCTGCTGCCCCAAATCCTCACTAGAGCACCAAATGTGGATTAATCCGCTGCTGAAAATAGTCCCCAACAAATACACCATTTCCTCCTGTTTGAGTAACGTTTGACTGAAACTGCAGAAACCAGCTGGTTTAGAAAATGTCTGAGCCTTTAAAAAAAATAAAAAATAAAAAAGTGATAATATATTTGTGTGTAATTCTTAAAGATTCACGTCTTCAGTCAGAATCAATGGGCTTAAAGCTGTGAGTCACAGACAGGGTAGAGCAGTCAGAAAGTGTTGAGAGACAGGTTTTGACATTATTGTGTAAGAAGGTGCGTTGTTACAGGTTTACATTTGAAATTTACAGCAGCTAAAAGAAAAGCTCCTGATGAAAAAAATGCATCTTAGACTGATGTTTCTTTTTGTTGGGGTTCTGGAGAGTTCTCACTATTCTGGGGCTTTTTGAGATGGATGTTAAATAAGAAATTGAAATGAGATTGAAATTTACCGAAATTGATTTACTGGGAGATGCACATTTATCATGGCAGTGGGTGGTAAGTAAGGCCAAATTTTTATTAAATTTTTATACAAACTATTTCAAACAGAGAAGGCTGAGGCGTTCACTGCTGGTGATTTTCACGTTGGTGCAGAAAAGATTGAATGAAAACCTTTAAGAGCTGGATAACAGACTGCAGGTAAAGTCAGCAGAGGAAGAACTCTGTTGTCGTCTTCTTCTTCTTCTTCTTGAAAAGGTTTTGATGAATCACATCGTCAGACGAGCGTGAAGAAATGAAAGCGGGCACCTGCTGGATGATCCCAAACCATCTGGACTCTGACTGACTGAGCAGATGATTGATTATCTGTATCAGACCTGATCATCTGTTCTGTTCAGCTGCAGACATGATGCGTAACTGTTCTCACTGAGGAGTTTGAATTCACATACAATTCCACCAGTAATTTAGTTTCATTTAGTTTGTAAAGCGTAAATAAGTTGGTCGACTCTTCTATTTTCCATGAGCTTAAATGTATTAACATGTCAAACCGCTGATCAGACATTTGATGCCTCAAAGTTTTTACCTTTGTTATTGAATTGAATGAAGGAGAACCATGTGAAAAGCCAGTGGATATTTGGTGTGTGAGAGACATCTAACAAGCTGCCTGACAGCTGTTTTTATCACGTTACAGAGATTACAGAGTTACAGAGTTAATACACTGAGAAAGATTTATGCAAATTAGGAAAAAATGTCTCCTCAGATTCCAAAAAGGCGTCTCAATTGTTTCAAGTGACAGGGCATCAAAAATATAAATGAAAAGTGAACGTTTCAGTCACAAAAGCACTGTCAGAAACATTCAGTCGGGTAGTAACAGGTGGTGAGAGAGAGAAGGTGTTTTCAATCAACTCGTTAACTCAGGTGTGGTCACAGGAAGACAAGGACATCCGAGTGAATGTCGCAACAAAAGGTGTAACGTCTTCAATTTTGATGTACAACTATTAGATCTCAAGTTTGTTTCATATGAGAATCTGTGAACTCTAAACTAATGAGGAATTTCAATCTGATCTACGTTGAGAAAGGACCAGAGTCTGCAGATTTTACTGCTCATCACGTTCATCAATCTCGAGTGAAACAAATGACTTCTCAAGCGTCCCCAAAAACAAACAGTTGAAACAGTTATCACAGCAGTGAATTATCTCCAGTGAAGAGATGGGGGACAGGAGATGCTTTTATTTAAATTTCCAACATTCTGAGTGTTTGTTTACTTATATTTATTTAGGTTGTGGAACCTGAAGGAGGAACCTGATAAAAAAAAAATTCTCTATCATCAATCTGTCGAGGATATCTGAATTTAAGGAGGACATATTCAGTTTATGCAGACTATAGAGTGTTGAGTTTGAGATACTTTAAAAATGACCAACAAATTGAAAATGTCAGCATCCAGACAACAGTACTGCAGAGAAAGCAGAGAGATGATCAGCTGATGTTTGTCTAAACTCAAAAAGTGCTCAAAAAAAATCCATGACAGACAAGCAGGTCTGGCATCAGTAATGTTGTAGGTTTTGAATAATAGAGACGTGACAACACGAGAAAAAACTAGAAAATGTTCTAATGTTTCCAGTGATGGATTATCTCTGATGTTCATTCCTGCAGCTTCTGAAGGAGGAAACTGAAGCCTGAAATCTTCTACAGTGATTAAAAACAGAAGCCAAGCTGGCAATGAGTAAAGAAAAACAAAAAACATGACATCACTATCAATCTGTCGAGGGTTTGTGTTTGTGCAGACATGCTGTAAGAGCTCAACCCTCACGCAGTGTGTAGAAACCTCCACCAGATGGCAGCAGACAGCCAGTCAGACACTGAGGAGGGCTTCAGCCTGAGAGGCACAGAGGGAGATTTGGTTGAGGTTTCTGAAGCTGTAGGAACATTTCATCTCACCTGTTGTTATGACCTCTGACCTCTTCATGACTGGTCACATGTGAGGGACTTAACGACTGTGGTTGAGAAGATCAACAATTCAATAATGCTGAATCAATCATTTGCTCAGACTTCCTGAAAAAATGGAAACCAGGAAACTGGTCAGGACACGACAGTAAATTTACCTAATTACAATAAAAACATTTATACATCAAAAATGTGGAAATGTATGTTTTTCCTAATGGCACTGAAACTGAAAATAAACATTTCCTTTGTTTTTCTACAAACTAAGAAACCAATTAAAGCATTTGGTCTTTTTGATCTCTCTAATTGCAGTTTGAAACTTTTGTAAACAGTGCATAGCATGATTGCAGAGTAGCTCCACTAGGCAAATACACACCTTTAAAGCTTCATTTAATGACTTATGACCACTAGGGGTCAGTAGAGAAACAGCAACCCATCGAAAAAACAGCCTTGCTCACAGGTTGTGTGATGTCCCAGGACCAAGCCAGACTTTTTGTCATGCCAAAGAATTAAGAATTGGCTAATAGGAATATTAAGAAGAGGGGGGAGGTTTGAACCATTATTTTGAAGGGCCACCAGGAGTCATTTTTGTGTCATTCGTACAAGTGGGCAGATGTGCATGTGGAAAGATGGAGAAATGTTTTCATCACATCTACTGGATGCAGAGCAACATGATCATTCAGAGTCATGTTTGTCTGAACCTGATGAATTTCAGTCCAATGCTCACTCTTCATGTTAAACAGCAAACACTCATCAAACAGGACACTGACAGTGGACAATAGTGCAAAATTACATTTTTAAAGCTCCATACTCCATATTTTCCTCTTCTTCTGTGTTTTATTTGAAGTGTTGATCCATAAGAAGATATATTTGTGCTTTTAAGAACCAAAAACCATCTCAGTGTAGTTTTACATCTCCTCTCTCAGGCTTCTCTCTGGAGCTCTAGTAACAACAGGTCAGTGAGCCAATCAGAAGAGAGGATGCTCTCTTCGATTGGCTGACTGTTTTCTGAGTGATCTATTAAAAATATAGCAGGTTTCAGGTAAACACTCAGGGAAACCAAATCCTGTAAGGTAGGATGGTGGGTCCAGGTTGTGACATCACCAAGTTCCAGAAGCCCTTACAGCTGGTTCTAAGGCTCAGTTTCTGAACACAGGCTGGCCTAAGTTTGCAAAATCTCTGGGTCGTATCTGTGGGCTAGGGGCAGGTTACTTCCTGTCTTCAGCTGTGTCACTTCCTGCTACTTGATATTTCCACCACTTTTTCGTTGTTTCTTTCCATCACTGTTGCTCATTCTCTCCTCCAGCTTTCAACAAACAAATTCAGCCTCAACAAACAAACACTGATAAAGTCAAATGAATCAGATTTATTTTCATTTTATTGCAGGAAAAGTTGCAAATCTCAGTTTAAAATTTCCTCCCACTCGCCCGCTCTGCCTCAAATGGCTGTTCCCGAGCAGAGACATCACTGATGAATAAATCCGTAAATCAAACTGAACGACTCCCGTCACCACGACGGCGACAAACACAAACGCCATGTGTCCAGGAGAGATGGATTAGTGTTTCTCTCGCTTCCCTCCTCTTGTATGGATTTTCTGTTGGACATGAAGGAGGAAGAAGAGGAGGAGGAGGAGGAGGAGGAGGAGGAAACAACAGGAGAGGCAGAGATGTGGTGTAGAATGGAGTTGCCATGGCGACCATCGGCATGCTGGGGGTTGCGGTGTGTTATAACTGTGACTACGGGTGTGTTTGTGTGTGTCTGCTCGCAGATGAAGACAAGTTTGTTGTATTTTTCTGATGTTGGACAGAGCTGTGCAGCCGCTTCACTGCCTCATCATCAAAAATACAGCTGTGCTACAGATGTTTTGACGGCCCTGCACACTCACACAGGTGTGTCTTTTCCATCCAAACAGGTGGAACAAAGGTAATACTACGGTCAGAGAGACATCAGTCATTAAACACCCGGTGACTGTGGATCCACGAGTGTATGAGGCCTCTAAAGAATGAATTAGTCTCTGAGAACAGTGGCTCCCGACCTGTGGGCCGCGCTCCGCTGCAAAACACAGGCAAATGCAAAAAACATCTTCACCACTTTAAAAACACACGCGCTGCAAATGCTGACAACACAACAGAAATGTTTCCAGAGGACACTAAATGTGATGAGGGAAGTTCACCTGGTAGAGCATGTACCATGGAGGCGTAGTCCTTACCGCAGCGACCTGGGTTTGAGTCCGACCTGTGGTCCTGTTACAAGTCATCCCCTCTCTCTCTCTCTCTCTCTCCCTCTCCCTGACTCTCCTCTCTCGCTGTCGATATCGGAATAAAGGCAAAAAAATCCCTAAAAAAATAACCTTTTTTTTCTTTAAGTCGTGAACTCGGCTGGGACACACTTACATGGCTGTATTATAAGACATCCATGCGCACTTGTTCAATGCTTTTAACTTCAAAAGTCACAAAGCATTGAGCAGTAAGTGTCCCAGTCAGGTTCATCAGACTCTCCTCTGCTGCTGCTCTCAGGACAAACTTTACATTTTTTTATCCCACTAGTGTTAATGAATGAGGATGATCACAGACTCACTGAGCTGCAGTGTAAAATATTGTTTCACCAACACACCACATACCCTGTTTTCTCTTTACTGCCACACACACACACACACACACACACACACACACACACAAGCACAGCCTGTGGCATCGCAGCTGAGTGCAGCTTGTTACCTCAGAGCTGGAGCCTGTTGTCTGGATCAAATGAAGCAGCCAGGTTCAAACAGAGTCCAGAGCCTTTATTCACAGCTTCACATCAACACTGCATCTTCACCTCACAACCAACAAGATATAAAAAAAAAAAAGAGTTCATCTTCAGGTTCTGGGTACAGAGATACAACTGACATGGGAGACGGTGGGGCCCTCACTGGGCAGCCATTGAGGGTCCCCGCCGAAACAAACGTGTTCATGTAGAAACAACATTCTCGACACTTGAGCTCAGAGCCGCTCTCTGCTTCTGTCTGTGATGATGGATAAAAATACTCAAGTCAAACCAACAATTTCTGAAGCTGCTTGAATATGAATTAGACGTCACCTTCGCCATGGCAACCGCCTCCTTCCCGCCGGCAGTTGACCACAAAAGAGTCGACTTGCCATCTGGGCCAACAGGCGGAGAGAGGAGGGTGCGCACACACACATACACATACACACAGAAAACAATACACATGGAACACATGCTGTCACAGAGAAGCACATACATGCATGAAAAGCAAATACACAACTCAGAGATACAAAAACTATGTTGAGCAAAATTCAAGCCTCCGTGACGTGGAAGGTGGAAAAACACATCTACAAATTTCAGTGCTACTTGCATGAATTAAGACGTGGTTGTCAGTGCACAGGATTTACCCTGTAAAGCTCCATATCTTCTTCTTCTGTGTTTTATTTGAAGTGTTGATCCATAAGAAGATATATTTGTGGTTTTAAGAACCAAAACCCATCTCAGTGTAGTTTTACATCTCCTCTCTCAGGCTTCTCTCTGGAGCTCAAGTAACAACAGGTCAGAACAGAGGATGCTCTCTTCTGATTGGCTGACTGTTTTTTGTGAGTGATCTATTTAAAATACAGCAGATTTCAGGTAAACACTCAGAGAAACCAAATCCTGCAAGGTTGGATGGTGGGTCCAGGTGGGTGGGGCTTGGGGCATGGCTGAGAGTAGTGACTGCTTTGTTGTGACATCACAAAGTTCCAGAAGTCCTGACGGCTGGTTTTAAGGCTCAGTTTCTGAATACAGGCTGTGTGCATTTCTCTGTGGACTGAGGCTTTGATACTTTCACAGTATTAATATAGAACCTAGACCTGATCTATAATCAAACAACACACAGACATCTACCTTTAGATTATATGGGACCTTTAAACACACCAGCACCATCATTTGGATATGTGTTGCAGTGTGAAGAGCACATAGTGAGAGAGCAGGGACAGACTCCATTTGATTTCTCATTTCATCATTGCAACAAAGATAAAACCACTTGCTGTCACCACTAACCCTAACCTTTAGTGTTGTCTGCCTGTTTTAGAGTTTTGTTTGTTTTGGGTCTTTTTTTTTTTTTTTACATTAAATTTGTCTTTCTGTTTATCTGGCTCTCTGACACCATTTTAAAAGTCTACTTTTAATCATAAAAGAATGATTTCCTGATGCGGTTAACCTTTTATACAGAACAATTTTAACTGTTTGTACATTGTGTTTTGTGGCATTTTTAACTACATGAAAAGACCATTATTTATAATGTATGTATTTATGATTTAGTCTAAAACTGAGTCCTGCAAAAAAGGAATCTTTTACAAATGTAATTTTTAAATGAAATTGAAGACGAAACCCGTCCACTGTACCCGGATCAGTCATGTGATCATGTCCTCACATCTAGAGAGAGATGGTCTCTGTCAGTAGTCATGGTGGCTGCTCTTTGTGTTTACTCCATGTCCATCTACTTCAGGGATGAAGATGGTGGTGGTGTGTTTGTGAGGGGGGGGGTCACTGACTAACCCTGGTGACTGACACAACCCCCCCCCCCTTCGTCTCCCCCTTGGAGACTAGGCGCCCTACATTCAACCATCAAGCCCACTGTTACATAAAACCGCCGCCACCACACAAGCAGGCTTGCTGCCTGTTGCTAGGCAACAAGCCCTGGAGTCCCATCGTCGAGTCTTGCTGGGCCGTGGCTGTACCTGAAAGTGCTCAAATGGGTCAGCGAGGACAAAGGGAAAGAGACAAACCAGGCAAACGGAAAAAAAAGAAGGAAAGAGAGAGAGAAAAAACCACATTAAAGCACGTCTGTGCAGGTCTGCACTCAGCATAATGTGCATAATGAGGTTTGTGAGTCCAGGAGGACGAGACGAGGAGAAAGCAAAGGAGCAGGGTCTGCAGACGAACAATAGGCAGAGACGAGCGTCTGCAAAATGAGACAACAGCTGATCTGTCTGAAGAGGTGGAAGAGAGGCTGAAGGAAGACCATCTTCTAAGAGATGATGGTGGGTGCTTCCATACAATTTTATACCCGAAACATTTAGTTGTTGTGAAACATCTGCATCTCTTATGTTTATTTGTTCATTGTTCATGAAGGTGTGTCTCTTCGCAGCCGTCAAAAACTGAAGGCTGAACCGAACTGAGACGGCCTGGTCTACGCAGGAGTTTCGCTTCGCGACACCGGCTGTTCCGGCCCTTACTGTTGTGTCACTAAGCACAGTTTCTGTCGCCTGGCAACCTTCACAACACGTAACTTGTTTTCACAAAAACTTGAGGTTTTAAAGGCCCTTGGTTTTAACAGTTGTACCGTTAGCTGTTGAACTGAGCTGAAACACAATATTTACATTTAACAGTGTTATCCTCAGGCTCGCTGTCAGAGTTGTTTGCTGCCATATTATTTTCATTACTGGCGTGCAAGGAATCTTGGGATAGGCTGGGCCCAACCTAGGGCTCAGGTAAAGAATTTGAAGGAGCCTTCAGAATGGGAGAGTCTAGTCACGCCGCTGTGACGCAATCGGTCAAATGCAGCCTCTGAATGACGAGGCCCCTGAATTGGGACACAGCTTATGTCTCTCTTTATTCTACATAACCTCACTTTTCCCTTTGCTACTATCATAATTACTATGACCACCAGATGTCGCCTAGCAACAAAACGTAACTACGGGTCATGATAATCTGCTGCACAAACGGCCGAGGAGGACAGACTGAAACCTAGAAAATTGGCACTTTCTACCTTTCATAGTTTATCTTTCCTTCAACAGAATCAGGAAAAAATTTCAGATTTGTTTTTACTGAATTGGTGGAAAGAAAATAAGAAAAAAATAACAGACTGCTTCCTGTCGAGCAGACCCTCATGTTGGATCTCTTACCTCCCGCTCACCAGCAGATCTCTACACTGCCTCTGAATTATTCACCACTCCCTCATCAATGTTTGATTCCACATTTTACGACTCGCTGTCCACGCACGGCTCCCGCTCATGATACACTCCCTGTAAATGTACACAGCCCCTAACGCACCGAGTCCCAGGCTGAGATTATCATCAGCAGCAGCAGCAGCAGCAGCAGGAGGGGGGGGGGCGGCTGGAGGCAGGTGTGTACCTGTGGAGTGCTGAGCTGATTGGTTTGATTGGTTTCTGCTGTGATTTCCTTCATGAGTGTGAAGTGTGAAGGAGCCCGGCAGGTGTGAAATCACTTATTTGTAACCTTGCATCACTTTATTTTGTTTCCTTGAGGTAGTAATATTTAGGCAATAATTATTTCAGTTAGTGACACTGATCCACACATGCAGGTTTATTTATTCATTGAGAGCTTATTATTTGACATTTTCTCTGCAGCACTTTCTTCATTCCAGGACTCTCAGTGTTTCTATCCAATTGTTTTTATGCTCATTCAGTCCAATCACCAAAAAATCTGGAAAAAAACAAACAGAAATATTGCACAAACCTTTTTTATGCTCAGCTGGAAGTATCAGTAAAATGCAGTACGAGTACAATGAAAGACTTAGTGAATGAATCACGATGTAGGTGAAGTGTGTCACTGAGGCTCCTGCTCCACTGAAGACATGAAAACATCAGATCTGTGCGGAGCGACGAGGAGGTCGTGATCTCCCTCGCGTTAAGACATGAAACACAGTCATATATCCATCACGGTTGCCACATGTTCTTCCACCAATCATTTATCTCCATGAGCCGAGTCCTGATGTTAACATGGATGAAAGTGGACTTTCATTTGCGTATTTGGCATTTTTCTGGACATTCACTTACAGTTCCTGCTGCAGTTCGACAAAATCCTTGACTAACGAGAGAAAACTGGACCACGTGTTGTTTTTGTATCAAGGCTGTAGAAGTTGTTTTTTTCACATGGTTGGACTTGTCTTGGTCTGGTGGGTGTTTTGACTTGGATTTGTATTGGACAGAGCAGTCTCGCCTACAGTCTTTTTTTTTTTTTTTTTTTTTTTTTTTTTGGCCTTTCCTGCCCAGTGTCCCTGGCTGCTCTCGTAGCATCCTGGAGCTCTGCTGTTGCTCATCCTTCACTTCTGCTTCTCTTCCATAGTGAGCCTTCAGAATCACAATCAAGGTTTTCACATATGAAGAATTTGCTTTGGAGTTTTGGTGCAAAACAATAAACACAGAAGAAGCAAAAATATAAAGAAAGATAAAGCAAAGCAAGTACTTCAGGTCAAATAGCTTTAATTTACATAATATTATATTGGAAAAAATGTCTGACAATGCAAATGTAACCTGATGACCAAGTAGTTAGGGTGCATGCAACATGGGTGTGAATGCTCTGAACAGAGAGTCCCCGCTTGACATTCCAGCTGATCTCTGTCCTATCAAATAAAGACTTAAAGTGCCCCAAAAAATGTGCTAGAAAATATAAATACAAATATGTCCAATGTTTTAATCAACTTCAATACCATGCAACAACTGAGCATTCTAACTTTAAACATTTTGGTTTCAGGATTTCATACGTTCAGCTTTTATGTATAAGAACATTTGCTTTCTCAGATGTTTCCAATTTTAGCAAATATTGTAACATTTAAGCAAATTTACATTTATGCTTCCCAATCTTCTCACAGTGTAATCTTCTCCAAATCCAAAGCACTGTTCTGTCTGATTGAAATTATATCACAGTTGACGAATGAATGGACACTGGACTTGATCTTGACCTTGAAAGGTGTGTGTGGCATAGAATGTCTACATTTGGCAAAGGCAGAAGTTGTTATTTTTGTCATTTTAGTTATCTCTTTGCAATTCCTTTGTTTGTTTATGTCCTGTCACTCCGTCGTCAGACAGTCCAGGAAATTCCAGAAGTGCAAGAAAACCACGTGTGTTAGTTTGTACAAGGATCCATTCGCATCTACACACAAGGACTGATGAGTTAATGTTGGACGTTGTTGAATTTCATTATTTACATTATTTACATCCCTCAATGCAAAGTTTGACAGTGAGAAATCTGTTTTGATGCAGAGGAAGACGAGTAAATTGATGCATTTGGAACTGAAGTTTTTGTACTGGAGCGTCAATATTTCACAGGAAGAAAAGTGAAGAAATGGGATGCACTTACTGTCATGAAAAAGCTTTTCAAACTGTTGAAATCTAACATGGATACCTACAATGGAAAATATTAAAAACAGTGATTCTACATTTTCAGCTTCCATCAGAAAAATGTGACTCAGGATAGTTTTGAGCTGCTGTGTAAACACAGATTTGAGTTTCAGATGTCAACCTGCGTGGAGAGATTTGAAAATTTTACTGTAAGAGGTTTACCTGAGACGACTTCCTGTCTCCCTCTCCTGCTCTCCTCCCTCTCTGACAGACGAAAAAACAACACAGCAACCTTGTTAATTTCACACCAAAAATAAACCTCCACTTAAGATTTCTTGACAACAGTCCCACCACAGCCTATCATCATACCACTCAACTTGAAAAGCACTGAAAATAGTTCCACTCTATGAATTTCTGTCACTTCTCAGCCTATAAACCTCTTAAACAGAGGCAGCCGGAGACAAATAGCACCCTCCATCCCAGGAGAGACACTCGAGGGAGAATTTGTGAATCTAGGACAGTCGATAGCGCTCCGCTTGACTGACGCGGCCAATTGTATGGCAATCTGCTGTAATCACTGAGCTTAACTATCTATAATTCAGGAGAGTGAGGGCCGGATGATTCAAAGGACAGGCAGACTTTATGTAAAGCAGGAAATAATTCATCAGATGCCTGTTGAGAGTCCTGCTTGATAGGGAGCATCTGAAAATGGTGTACAGCAACAGAGAAGCTAAACCTGGAGGAAATGATGCGCCATAGTAGAATTAGAAACTTAAAGGTCCCATATAGTCTAAAGGTAGATGTCCATGTGTTTGATTATAGATCAGGTCTAGGTTCTATATTAATACTGTGAAAGTATCAAAGCCTCAGTCCACAGAGAAATGCACACAGCCTGTATTCAGAAACTGAGCCTTAAAACCAGCTGTCAGGACTTCTGGAACTTTGTGATGTTGCAATAAAGCAGTCACCGCTCTCAGCCACGCCCCAAGCCCCGCCCACCTAGACCCACCTTCCTGCCTTGCACGATTTGGTTTCTCTGAGGGTTTACCTGAAATGCTATATTTTTATTGGATCATTCAGAAAACAGTCAGCCAATCAGAACATTTTCTGTTTATAATTTCATTATAAACTTTGTGGTTTTGGACTCTTGGCTGGACAGGACAAGACGTTTGAAGAGGTGGACTTGGGTTCTGCGAAACTGTGATGATTTTTACTGACTAACCATGACTGTCCATCTCACAAGAAAAACAACCAGATTGGCCATTTGTTCAACTGCCAAACTTTTCAAATGTTTTTTTTGACAACATTCCTAAAATTTAACTAAGTAGTCTCTTTAAAAAGTCATGTAGACTTTCTTGGAAATTAGCTCTTTTAATTCCCCTAACCCTAATGGGATGGGATAGGATGGATGGAAATACAATACAATGGGGAAAACTAACTGACCTGGACAAAATACATATCTGAACTAAAGTAAATTCAAATTTGTAATGCTGAAAGGTTGTTGTTATATCAATCTAATCATAGTTTTAGTCATCTGACTTAACAATAAATCCACTTTTTGCCATAAACAAATGAAACTGTGGGGCATGTCCTGACTTCTTCTGCTTATAATTTGAAATCTTGACTCAAATAACATAATATTAAGTTATTGTCTTTTGTCAAAGTAACATATAGTGTCCTTTGCTAATAAGAAAATCAGTTTGAGTTGACAAACTTTAGTAAAGAACATAATGATGGTTTGACATTTGTAAAACACGTCAATAACGGGTTTATTAAATAAAACTCTTAAGTATAGCTATAACTGGATGATTTTTGTTGTTGTTACAGTTTTTATGAGCCTTTTCCTCATTATTACAGTAAATAAGACATGTTGCATATTTTTGCTTCAAAAATGCTTTGCAGAAACAAAAACCTGCATCACTTAAGTATTTATTCCATTAATTATTGCGATTTCTGCTCCCTGGCCTTGATACTACTGGTTATAGGAATATATAAACTACCTTCCTGTTGTTCAAACATTCCTCTTGCTGCTGAGCTTGAATGTTGTTTAAAAGACAACGGACATTCAGGCAGTGATTCACTGTAACTTACTGTAGCTGCGACAGTGAAAAGAGACGGTCCTCCTCAGGTTCGCAGTTAAACGGTAACTCAGGAGAGGACTTTTCATTTAACAACAGCGACACAAACCTTAAACCTTCCAGCGGTGTGGCATTTGAGGAAACAGGTTTCTGCTTGTCTGATCTGTCCGACGTGTCTTTACAGCACAAATCAGGAACCACTTAGCCCTCGTATCGATTCACTCCACTTAAATACACAACAGCACCCAGAGCACGGCTGACACTCGCTCCGATCTGAGATAAGATACAATAAAATGAACTTTATTGATCCCTGAGGAGAGAGTGTGTCAGGGCAGCAGACCTGAAGCAAAGGGTATAAATAAAAATCAAATGTGAAAAAGTCCACAGCACAGAGCTCAGAGAAGAATAAGATCTAAGTACATTAAAGCTAAAGCTGACATGAATTCAGCCTTTATGAATAAGTGTTGAACTGATACTGACACAGACTGATATCCAGAGCTAAAACAGTAATGATGAAAAGATGAAGAGGAAACTTAACCATTTGCTTTACATTCATTACACAAAATAAAAGCTCAGTCTGTCAGCCTGCTGTCATGTCACTCCTCCAATATGGGGACATGAGCTGCATCTATTATTAGTTTAACTTTGATGCAGCAGAAAGTTCACATCTGCTAATAAAGCAGATTCTTTTTTTTCTTTTTTTTTACAAGCAAACTAAAAGTCCTGTGTTTTCAACAAGCGGAGTGAGAGAAGATCAAAGATTTATTCTTCTTCTAATCAAAACCCACTCAGTCTGTCTGTAGTTTCTCTCTGCATTCCTACAGACTCAGAAATACTGCTGTTGCCTAGCAACCATTACACCCATGAAAATATAATGAACAAAAAGTGAGAGGATGCTGTAATCTTTGTGCCTCCTGCAACGAGGGCGGCTGAAAATAACTCATATTTTTTACTGAATACTCAACTTCAAGTTTCAGGTAGAGCAGAATACCTCAAGACTTTATCAAAGCATCTTCCAGTGAACAGCTAATCAGAGCCACATTTATCAGACTGGAATGATAATTGGGACTCCTGCTTTGAAAACTCTGCATGCAAACTCACTGATTACTCCCTGCTCAGGTTAAATTTTGGAATTTTTCGAGGTCACCAAGGTGTAACTTGTTCCACCTTGAAAGGTGCAATAACACTAAGGTGAGATAGTCCTAAATACCTCTGCACTAAAGTAGCCATTTGTAAGTTTTGCTGGTGCTACATAGCCAACGTTAGCATTAGCAGCTAGTCCTGCCAAGAGCTTCAGTCATTGTTTTACAAGACAAAAGGTTATAATATGACCTCTGAGCAGCTACTTCTTCAGGACAGACTGAACACTACAGTGACCCGGTATCAGAAAGTGACAAGGGACTAGCTGGTTAGCATACTAACCTCAGTAGAAAAAAAGAAGTGAGAGAAATTGGAGCAACACAAAAGAATTGCTTTCCACTGCGAGAGACAACTTTTGGCAAATAAAAGGATAGTTTGATGCTGAACTTACAATGTTTCTGGTAAATTGTTAAGTAAACAGCGGTTAATGCTAACGTTTAATTAGCAATAGCAAAACTCATTCAAACCATAAAAAAGCATTTTTTTGCTTTAACATGTAATGTGTACAGATTTAACAAAGATAGGCCTACAGAATGCTAATTTTGTTAGCTTTAAAGGTGTTAGTAGGAGCCAGGCTAGCTGTTTCCCACCTGCTTTCAGTCTTTTTGCTAAGCTAAGCTAACCACATCCTGACTTTAGCTTTATATTTAACACACTGACAGGACAGAGGTATCGGACTTCTCGCCTTCCTCTGAGGAAAAAGGGGTTAGCTTTTCGCAAGGTAGCACAAATGTTTTTTGTGAACCTTTTTAGGCATGTTCTTCTGGCTATATTACTCCTGGGGTTTAAACAGCAGTTTCTGACTTTGCATCTGTAAGTTCGACTTGAGTGGATGAGCATGTGCAGACGGAGGTTATGTATTCTGTAAACAGACAGTAATCAGAAACTGTTTACATGACTGATCTGTGTATGAAGTTTTCATCTTGATTCTCATTGAATTCTTATTGTAAAATTCAAAGATGATGATGTGAGTGCTATCATTAATGTTTGTATGCACGGTTGTTATATATGTGTGTGTGTGTTTGTGTGTGTGTGTGATGATGATGATGATCCAGTGTGTACCCATGCACCCAGACTTGGATTGACATGGCAGACACGGGGCCCTGGGGAAGGACAAGCTGCTAGACTGGGTGGGGGGGGGTGATGGTGTTTGGCATGTCGGGCCTCAACCCACATCCAAGGAACAGTCTCAAACATCACCCCCTACATACACAAACACACACACACACACACACACACACAGCTGCTGTCTCATACACACAAACAGAATGTGACAAGCCCCCCCCCCCAAACAGAGAATTTCTCAGTGTTTGTCATCTTGTGTGTTTTTAGCCACACTAACAGCGTGGCTCTGGGGACGGCAATAGATAGCTGAAGCTCTGCACCCGTTCCCAGCTGTCTTCTGTTCCTCAGGTCTCAGTGTGTTATCTCATACAGGTTTTCCTTCATTACATAATGTACAGGGTAAAAACCAGATTCACCGGTTCACTGATTTTTATTTTTGCCACTTCTTATTAAAAAATACACTGATTTTCATATGGACCCACACATTAGTAGAACAATGTCACCTGCAGCACTTTGTCC
The DNA here is from genome assembly GCF_002260705.1 of Seriola dumerili. Lineage (NCBI taxonomy): Eukaryota > Metazoa > Chordata > Actinopteri > Carangiformes > Carangidae > Seriola > Seriola dumerili. The sequence continues at coordinate 3,457,281 of NW_019174687.1, forward strand.
ACACCACATACCAAGCTTCATTTTTTTTCCTAAGATGGGCACTTAGCAGCCAGTGCATACAACAGACTGCCACTAAAATAGATTTACAACTGCCTCATAATGGTAGCCTCGGCTGACTTTTAAAGAAAACAGAACTAAATGCAATTTAACAAAAATTACAAAAAAGACCCAACTCACCTAAACCTGACTTGTTCTGTATATCGTCCTTTACTAACTATTAGCTCTCCATGCTAATTTAATTCATTGGCTACACTCATACTGGGCATTGTACATCTACAATACGTGCAACACATGACATGGTCTCATGACAATTGTCTCAGTCAGCCTTAACCCCAAACCCAAAACGCAATACTGTGTCAGTAGAGTTTGGGTTGGGTATCCTGTCTAATGACTGAATGCAAACCATGCTAGGGCTGTACTTGATTCTGGTCTTGTATCTTGGAAATGGTAAATGCACTGCAGTTATAAAGCACTTATATTGTCTTATCAACCACTCAAAGTACTTAACACTACAAGCTGCCTTCACCCATTCACTCACACATTCATACAGGGCTTTTCTTTTCTATCACACACACAGTTATAAAGCGATGATACATTTGGGGTTCAGTATCTTGACCTGGAGGAGCTGGTGATCTCACCACTGACTTCCTGATTAGTGAAAGATCCGCTCTGCCTCCTCAAATCAGGTCTTGCGGGTGTTTGGTGTGTTGTCATGGTCTTGTCTGTAATGATACTTGTTTTGAATGAAAACTCTTCTTCTCTTCTTATTCACACACCCCTCTCTCTCTCTACATTCCTGTCCCTGTGTGTAGTTTTTCTGTTGCAAAGTGTTAGACTGTGTCCAATGTTGCGTTACATCACATCACGCAGTCATTAAAACAGTATCAGAAATGATGCCAATGGCACCCCAGACTTCCAACTCATTAATGAAGAATGTATGTGCAGGAATCTACCTAATGTTATAATGCTAGCATTAGCAGCTAACTTTAAAAATACGATAGCCACACCGCCCCAGACTTCTGCCATTTGAAGGTAATAACTTGGACTCAGTCTCCACTTGGACTCCACTTGGTCTTGAAGGTGCTCACACTTGGACTTGTCTCTGAGTCGACTTGAGTGGTGTTGACTTGACTATGTAAATGAGGGTGTGACTGGGCTGTGAGAGCGAAGTTTGACAGGTCGCTGCTCCACATCACCTGAGCTGTAAATTCTTTTCTACTGCACAGGAAGCCAAACTATGCACCGTGCAGCTCAGAGTCAATTTTTACGGCTCGCATGAATCAACATTAGTGATCAAGTATTGTCCAGGTGAGGTTAGTGTGGGTTTCAAGCCAATTGTTTGTCAGCGGCCATGTCTCTGCATTGTGTAGCTGTAGTGGACATCCAGCTGAGGATCTCACACACTGCTGAGTGCTATTTAGCAGAGCTCCATTTTCTAATCCAGACTGCTTGCAGGTCTCAAGGGTGAAAGGCTGAGCGAGAAGATTGGTCTCTAAGTGGGAGACAAATTGAAGCTTGTTGAGGTGAAGGAGCCAAAAATGAACTTTTTTTTCCCACTGCCTCTCTCGCTTGTTCTAAAAATGTTGTGCGGGGCATCCAGCGAAGCTACCAGAGCAGAAAAACAGCAGTAACTGCAATATCAAATGTTCATCTGTAAACTGTGGCTATATGTGTGTGCGTTAACACATTTACATACACAGAACTATAAACCTAAGGGAGTCTTTTAAGTCAGTAATAAAGATGTTAGGTAACAGTTGGATGCTACTTTTACCTTTATCCTCACATGTAACACAACTTAAAGGTGTTATATAAGTATTTTAGTTTAAAACATCCACAAATGAAGTAAAATTAGATAGATCTTCTCCAGCCTGAAAAACCATTCAGGTTGTTTTTTTCAACCCTCTGATACGACCCATAGGAGTGTACTTCCTCAACGATCTTTGTTGTCATGGTTACAATAATAACAACATGGATAATAGAAACAACATAAATTGCTACTTCCACATGGGAATCAAACACCGCTCTCCTGTGTCATATTCCTCCACCACAGCCTCCTCCTGATGTGGCCTTTGTCTCTCTTTATACTACGTCACCGCACTTTTTCACTGTCATACTTACTACGACCACTAGATGTCGCCTAGCAACAAAACATAACTATGGGTCATAATAACCTGCTGCACAGACGACCTATGAGCTCGTCTTTCTCAGGACAGTCTCTCTAGACTCATAAGTAAACAGCTGTTATTGCTAACGTTGGCTATGTAGCAATAGCAAATTTACATATAGCACCTTTAATTTGCATGCAAGCTATTTGCATAAAACCAAGCAGGTCCCTGTGTTTCTGTTTCCTGTCGCACACTAGAGACATAGGCTACTCTTGTCCAAAAGCTTTCAGAGAAAATTTCGTTGTCACAAACGTGTATTTGTTTAATGAGACTGAGGACAAATCCAAAGCAGAGTTTGTCATTGTTTCTCAAGTTACCAAGTCCACATGCTACTTTGTGAATGATCAGCCCCAGGCTGAAGTCATCATAACAAAACAAGCTGCCAGATGAAAGTGAATGTCCGTCGATGAAACTCACCATCCACTCTGTCACCTTGCCAAGATTCTGTGAACTCAATATCTCTTTTTATTTGGCAGAGAAACATGAAAAGAGATTCAGAGTTTGCCAACAAGACGGACAAATAAAAAAAGAAAGAGAACACAAAGGAATGTCTGATTTTATCTTGGAATTGGTTCCTGTGCCCTCGTCACAAACTTTTGGTATTTTTGCGTCAATATTTTGGACACAACTGTGACTGTCATGTTTTAAATTGCTTTATGATTCTCCCCTCTCCCCGGTATAAACTGTAATGTAAAATAAGTGAAGTGAATAAGTGAAATGTACAGTAGTGTTTTAGTATGGAGAGGGTGTTAGCTCATCTGTGTGTTGATGCAGAGTTGCATCATACCAAAGTGTGTTTCCACCTTTCAACCAGTCGTCGGTGGCTGGAAGGTGAAAACACGTTTGAGTACGGTGCACTGAAAACAAACACATACCTTTTGAGAAAATCACAGATTAATTAGTGTTTGTTAGATTTAAAAAGGGAGTTAATGAAGCCAGACAGAGGTGGTAATGCCTGTCTCCTGCTGTGGTTTTCTGATTCAGAAAAATTCACCCAGTTCACATTTGTGAGATATTTCAAGCAGGAAAAATCTAATTAATTCTGACAAGAAAGACAATTGCTTTTCTTTATAATATATATATATATATATATATATTATATATATATATATATATATATATATATTAATATTATTTGTTTGGCTTCCTGCATCACTGGATATGAACATACTCTGGTTGAATGGCCCACAGCAACATCACATTGTGCAAGTTTTCAGTTTGAGTTTGTCGCCATCACCCAGACACCACAATACATTCAGCATGTGAAAACATAAATGCACCCAACGAATATGACTCAGAGACATTGCTGCGTCTTCTTGGAAAGCTGCAACTTGCCAAGTATGCGGTTGCCATGACAATGTAGCGAGCCAATGAAACCCGCTGACTCCCCTGTGAGGCGAGCGGCATCAGCAGCGGGAAAAAAAACAAAAAAAAAACATAGGCAGGTGGCCATGGTCAAGAGACGTGTAGGGAGGGAGGGGAGAGAGAGGAAGGGGGGTGAGATGAAAATTATAACAATCACAAAGCTGCAGTCCCACTGTTTCCCACACAGAGATCTGACGAATCCACAGACCCCCCCCCCTCTGAGCAGGATGGAGAGGTGGATAAAAAAAGACGGAGGAGGCTGGAGGAGGCTCAGCTGACAGAGTGAACGTGTCAGAGCCGTCCTGCTGTTGTGTTGGATTTCTCCTGCAGTTTGATAAAAATGTAGACGAGCTGCAGGAGCACTTGTTGAACCATGTCGGCTGCAAGAGGAAGATAACATGAAAACTTTTCCACTCTGCTGCGCATATACTGTTTAATATCATTCATACAATCATCAATCGCGATCATTAAGTTAAAATTTAACACAGTGTGTGGTCGTAGTTTTTTTTAAATCGTGCTGTTTTTACCTTTTCCAGCAAAGGCAGATTTGCTTACCATAATGAATGCTGTCTCTTAGCAATATGTTAATATGCAGTGATTTAGTTTTGCTTAATTTTTTTTTTTGGAGGAGACATAATTATTGTATGGAAGCCCTAAAAGGCACTTGCCTCTCAACCTCTGTTTTCACAGATGACAAAGAAAAAACATTTTGAAAAATGATGGGAAAAAAGTACTTTTCTGTCATGGCTTCTGTATTATTGGCTGGGCGTTAATCAGCTGGTCTCACATGTACAAAAATGTCAGACAAAAATAAAGATTATTTTGATTTATTATTATTATTTTGATAACATCAAAATGGTACTGGTTATTTTTGACACACACAAAATCTCAAAACTAAATTCGGTGACAAAACAGCAGTTGCTTTTTTTTTTTCTAAATAGTTACAACTGCAGTTTCGGTTGTCCTTGCCTCAACCTGCTGGCTGATGCAAAATGCATGCTGGGATACTTCACACACCAGACACCTCCCAAAGCGTCCTTGATAGAATGGGCAGAGCAAGCTTCTACACTTCCAGGAATCTGGACTGTACTTGGCTGAATGCAGACCTCAAACTGGGACAGTGTATCTGTTGTGACTGGAGAGGTTTCAGAAGTTTTTGGATTGTTAGTTTGTATGTTGCATCATCATCATCATCATCAGACCTTTTGGTACAAAATGGCCGAATACTCAGCTGTATACCAGTATACCTGTATAACATTATGACATTGTTCCTATGCAACACTGCTTCCAAAAATGACATTTGTATACAACAGCATTTGCAAATGTGTTCTATAGAAAACATATGTTATCAGTATACAGTAGTTATTGGTCATTAGTTTTCATATAATATCTACTCCAGGAAACTGAATAATGTTTTACTTTTTCATGGTGATGTTCAGGCAACTCAAACGTTTGGTTAAAGTTAGGGAAATATAACAGTCAACAGCAAATCTAAATCGATTGGTTTTAACTTGTGTTGTCCATACATCCTACCACTTATTCTTATAGGGTCGCAGGGGGGGGGGGGCTGGAGCCAATCCCAGCTGTCATTGGTTGAGGGCAGGGTACACCCTGGACAGGTTGCCAGTCTATCAAGTTGTGATGTTCCAATGCCATCTTGATATATATATTTTATTTTATATATATATAAAATACCAGCATTCTGGTCATGAGGAAAACCCAATGTCTGCTAAACGTCATAATGTCAGTTAGCCAACGTTGAGTTTTGACGCCAACCTGATTTTCATTTGCAACTAAAATCATCTGTCCAATGTCATTAGAGTCCTACGTCTTTCTGATGCTACACTGACGTCTGGTGCCTGATGGGTTTTTGGTATAAGTAATATAATGGTATATAAGTAATATATAGGTAAACGTGGTGCTGTGGTTAGCGACGTTGCCTCACAGCAAGAAAGTTCTGGGTTCGAACCTGCCGATTGGAATACTCTGGCTTCCTCCCCAGTCCAAAGATGCAGGTTAATTGGCTTGTCTCTATATGTCAGCCACTGATAGACCGGCAACCTGTCAAGGGTGTACCCTGTCCTCACCCAGTGTCAGCTGGGATTGGGAATATATAAACGTGTTGTGTAGGAGACTGGGTCTTCTCTTCTGGATAAGACTGTAACCTAATATACTGTATGATAAAGATGGTGGGGTGAAACTTCACTCCTCAGGTTTTGATGAATGCAGCATGTTCATTTGTTATAGTCAGATAGTCTGCTGAGCATTCAGCACAGAGCAGATGAGTTGGCTGAACTGTTAAAGAGGTGAAGACGGCCTCAGCGCTCCGCCGTTCTCTCGCCTCCCTCGAGGAAGAGCGTCTGAGTGAAACTGGCGATGATGAATGAGATTTAATTCTGGCTGCAGAAATAATATTATTACCATCATTTACCATCAGCCTGAGGAATGTAGGCAACATCATTTGGAGAGCACGTAATTATTCTGTCCACAGAATCGGCGTGGTGCAGTATAGAGACAATATATGCGGGTAAATCACATGGTGCGTATAAATGGCTGCAGCGTTGTACCACATATATCAATGCTGTCTTAGCATTTTGTTTTATTGACTTGTCTGCAGCTGTGCCACCGTGACAAATTCCTGCACATTTGTTGTACTTGGCGAATGAAGTGATTTTAATTATTCAGTGGAGAAAGTCTGAATATGGAGCAGACCAGCGTTGTGACTGTTTCTGTCAGGCTTAACAGCTTTCAAACATCATGGGCTCATGGGTGCTGCAAGACTTGAACTGTTCCTGGACATGTGACCCCTGATGACATGTGACCTCTGAGGAAGACGTTTAGGGCACGTGAGCCATCTCCATTGGCTAAATGAAGACCATTGGATGTGGTTGAAAGCTCCCGAAAGTCGAGAATGAACATCCATGCAAAGCAGGATTACTGACAGTATTTCTGTTACATTGTGACAGCGTTAAGGTTCCAAATCTTTATAAAATTTAAAAAAAATCTCTTGTCTCTTGAAATCAGTTCTGTCAGTATGAGTCTGCCACTCAGAATATTTCTGTCTCAGACACCAATAGCATATTTTTCAGCCTAACTATGGTGAACTGCAGGTACTGAATAGCAGGCAGTGAGACAGTGGGCTGTCAGACACCTGTGTGGTGAAGTCATAATAAAACCCATGGAAATGATTTTACCTTTAAGTCAAAGTGTTGAATTGTACATGACCCCCCCCCCCCCCGCCCCCGCCCCCGCCCCCCTCTACAAACCTGCCTGGCATGAGGGCTGATGCTCTTTCAGACCTGTCAGTCTTTGTAATCGTCTGCCAAACTTGTGATATCTAAATTTGGAAAACAACGCGAGGACAACGGGTTCATGGGTTCTGAAAAATGACAGCTTAAAGGGACTGATACTCGCAGTCCTCATCACCGTTTGATGAGCTGCTTTCAAATCTCATCCCTATCTAACTTGAGGAATGAAAGGAAATGTGCGTGCTGTAACACATAACTGAATTAACCCCGCAGGCACGCAGCTGCCACCAATGTCGTTAGATGTTTGATTGAATGTATGCTGTGACACCAGGTGACCAAAATTCAATGTCAGGACAACATCTAACGCCAGCATTAATTTGACATAGGAGACTGTGTATTGATATTCCGTTTGGTTTTAAGTCGTGTTGTAAAGTAACCAAAATCCAACGTCTTCCAAAGGTCTCACGCCAAAATCATCTTGATGTAAACGTATAACATTCTGGTCGCAAGAAAAACCCGACATCTGTGAAACATCTGTTAAACATCTGCTAAATGTCACAATGTCAATTAGCCAATGTTGGGTTTTCACATCAACCTGTTTTTCATTTCCAACCAAAATTTTAAGTCTGTTCAACGTTGATTCGCCAAGAGTCCAACGTCTTTCTGCCGTTACGTTGACGTCTGCCAGGAACTGAGATCAAACTTTCGGTTATTAATGGTCATTAAGTTAATTTGTATTCAGTTGAATGTAAGAAATTTTGATTCCCTGCAAAGAAGAAATAAATAAAATGGCCCTTGAATTTTTTTGTCAAGTGTAAGGTTGTTGGACATATTTTCTTCTGACAGTTCATCTTAGTCTCAGATTCTACAGAAGTTCATTCACCTTCTTCATATGTAACTTCAGTACAGAACAAGGCCTGTCTAAGACCTGTTTATAAGAATAATATCTTAGCAACAAGAGGTTATTGCATCATATTTTTTTGTTCCTGGAGATTAGGTACATTTTTAAACACAGAAACACGTTATTCTTCAGCAGCGAGGTGCTTATGATGCTTTCAGTCACCACTGAGAGGCTTCTGTAGATTACTACTCAAGATTTGTTCCTACATGTAGTGAACATCTCTGAAAAGTGTGTGTGTGTGTGTGTGTGTGTGTGTGTGTGGGGGGGGGGGGGGGGGGGGTCCACTCAGATACATTCTCAGCTTCTGGTGAATGTATGGCTCGACGCATCGACTTGTTTGTTGGTCAGATCCACGCATGTCTGCAAGACCTCTGCAACCTGCAATTACCCATAACACCCCTCTCTGCATAGGTTTCCACAGACGTTTGCATGTATCTTTGGAGAAGCATAAGTCCAGCTTCAGTAGGGAGCTTCCAGGCAGACACTGAGGGACAGATGGTTGTTTCTAGTCCAGTTCCAGACCTCTGAATCTCCAGTTTGTTCAGCAGCTCAGATACAGTAGGTCTGGTGTTGTGCTCACTGACAGGTGTAGGCGGGAATGAGAATGGGAACAATGAATGTGGATGAGATTAACGCAGCTGTACAGGTTGTTGCATGTTGACTAACAGGAATAATTCTTAAAATTGACATTATTGAAATCACAAAAACATTCTAACTGCTAGCACTCAGCTCTGAACATTGGCAGGATGGATACCTTTCAGCACTGATTTTGTCATTATTTCCATAAACTTTCCACAGCGTAACCATGGAAACATTAATTATTCTTTACTTTGCACAAACAGATACGTAGGGGGGAAAAAATACTTTGACAATGCACATTTTTTATTTACATTTTGTGTTGATAGTTTCCAGATTCAGCACGATGATGATAACATTTTCATGCTATGTTGATAAAACCCTTTTAAAGCGTAATTGCTTCTACAAATTAGATGTACAGTACATGAGAGAATACAGAATTGTGGGTAAAGCAGTGATCAGTGTTGTGTGTTTGATTTCCCTCCAGCTGCTCTTCCAGGCTAAAGCTGCCACGGTTATGTAAGGGTTAAACAAGACAGTACAAGATGTACTTACTGTATGTGTGTGCGTGGCTTCACACTGCACGCATCCTCAGCCCTGTGATTATGTGTTTGTGTGTTCATGTACATATGCCATCCTATGTTCCCCCCTCTCTCTCTCTCTGTGTGTCTCCACACGCTCGATCTATCAGCTGCTCCCCCACATGGAGGGAGAGTGGAGGGTGGTGGTGGTGGTGGGGGGCTCTGCAGTGGCTACACTTGTGCCTGTTGCTAGGCGAGAGTCGGCACCGTGGCTGCCTACACAGCCAATCCCGGCGATGCAGGAAGCTCCTAGAGCCAATGAGGCGGCTCAGCGAGGCGGTGGGCCGACGCTCAGGTTCTTCATGGTGCTTTTTCGACTGATTTCTCAATGGGGTTGTTATGTGTTGGACATCAAAGCAGGTATCTGGAGTTATTTTCAGCCCCCTTGCTTTTTGTTTCAGCGGCAGTGACATTGGGTTCGTTTGTCGTGGGCTGTTAACGGTGACGCCTCCTCACGAGGAAGCTCTCGGGAGTAATTAAAGTGATCATTAATTCTGTCATTTCGCTGGTATCATCCTCCTGTGTCATGTGTCAGTTTTCAGTCCATTTGTGTGTCCGCTTTAGCACGGCTTATTAAGAAGGTCCATCAGCTCAGACCTACAGGCCAGTTACAAACCAAAACGCTCAGTTTTATTTTATTGATGTCTTCTCCATTAAATCAAAATTGTCATATCTTCAAAGTGAAGGATGGCATCGCGTTTCTTTTAAGAATTCAATAACAATGGATTGATTTGTGGGGGCTCTAAATATTTTACAGCATTTCACAACATGAAATGAGACTTTATTTAATCAATTAATTTATTAATGTATTAATCTGACAATTAATGCTCAATTTCATCTTGTGAAATTGGTTAGAATTGTTAAACTAAAGGTACTTCATTTGTCAAGGACCATTGACCTCTAATTATTATCTTAATTAAGGAGAAAAGGGATTTTGAGATTCAATTAATTTTGTAGCCTGTTGGCTGCCATTACCTTCACTGCACTCATTATATTTCTACATATTTCTACATAAGGGATGTCAAAGATGGTGTTGATTAGCTGTAAAACTAAAATATTCGTTCCTGACAATTTCCTTAAAGGTCCCATATTTCACAATTTCCCAGTGTTTTATTTGAAGTTTTGATATCCATAAGAAGATATACCAGTGGTTTTAAGAACCAAACTTGATACTTTCACAGTATTAATATAGAACCTAGACCTGCTTTATAATCAAACAATACATGGACATCTACCTTTATACTATATGGGACCTTTAAATATTGAGAGTAAATGGTCATTTTAAGGAAAGGAGGCTCTGAATATCACTAAGATGATAGTGAAGCAATCACATTTTTCTATTTTTAATTTATTTTTTCTCAAAAATAAAGGGAAGAAAAATGTCTAGAAAAAAAGATTCTGACTCTAATCTGCACCACTGAGACAAGAGGAAATAGGCCGAGTTGAACACAGTACTGCTTAAAGATGGACTGTAGTTTAACCACAGTGACACATTGTAATAAAATAGTGTAAATTAATTCCTTGCTTCTGTCCAAGTCAACAACCTCCAGAATATTTAGAATATCATCACAGAAGACTGAGAAAATCAGCAAATATTAAACCCAGACTAGTTTTATTAAAAATCACTTAAACGAGTGATTAATTACCAGATATGTTGCTGATCTATTTTCCGCTGATTGACTAATTGTTGCTGTTTCTAATGTGGCTTCATTTGCCCTTATTGTTTCTTATCCTGATTTCTCTGGAGGTGGTTAGAAGGGATTCTGGGAAGTGTAGGAAACAACATGCAACGATGGTTGACAACAAGAACCTATCTGAGGGTGGAGCTCCTTAAAGTGAACGTCTTCACAGTTCGCACGGTCTACTTTTGGGGGAGCGAGTCATTTGATTAAAGCTCAACACCAGGCAGGTTTCATGAGTATTTGTGTTCTGGTGTGCGTGCATCCTCAAAGACAGGAGAACACATCCTTTAATTATTTCCAACAGCTGTCTCTCCTTGTACTCCATCACTGTTGGTTTCCTCTCGAGTGAATCCAGCGATCGTCCTTGTTCCTTCGGCGGCAAACAAGCACTCGAGCTAAACCCGCTTTAAATATTCAACACATTATGTAAGATTACGCAAGAACGAGGGGGACCGGGGAAACATGAGCGAGATCATGGGAAGCACTGAATATTTTAACAATGCCCTCATGCTTCACTTGCTCCAAGAACTGGTTGAAAATTATTGCAAATGCACATTTCCTCAATGCTATTTTCACTTAAATGCTTCTTGTAGAAAGAAAGAAACACCATGTAGAATATAGTGTACTGTTTTCAATGTGGGGCCTTGTTGTCACATCTGTGTTTTATGTTTTTCTGTATCACAAAGGCGCATTCCTTTATCTTTCTTACCCTCACTAAACAGGTACACAGTTCCGACACCCACAAAGATGGCTAAAGATGGATCCTATCCATTTGATTGATGCATTATATTAGATTCATTTCCAGGAGATGTTTTTGTTTGCCATGTTTTCACTCTCTCTCTCTCTCTCTCTGAGGTCATGTCCAACGATCAGCATTGTCATGGAGGTGAGCCCGTGAGAGTGCTGTTAACGAGGCCCTGGTGTGTTCAATTAGCTTTGTTGGGGCAGACCAAATGGACTGAAGGGGGTGGCGGGTGGAAAAGAGTTGTTTTATGTTTGGTTGAGACTCCTCCTGTGAAAAACGAGCAGACAGGTCGTTTGTGCAGCAGCTTATTATGACCCATAGTTACATTTTGTTGTTAGGTGACATCTAACAATGAATAATTATGACAGGAGCAAAGGGAATAGTGCGGCGATGTGGTTTCAAGAACATCAAAGTCCACGTTAGGAGGAGGTTGGTGTGGACGGACGAGTCAACAAAACACAGGAATAAGACACAAGAGATCGGTGTTCGATCCCCATGTGAAACCAGTAGTCTATATTGTTTCTATTATCCAAGACGGCGTTGTTATTATTGTAACCATGACAACAAAGATTATCTGATGTTGAGGAGGTACATATTTTAACCCAAATCATGATCTTTTGTCCTCAACCTAACCAAGTAGTTTTTGTGCCTAAACCAAATCAAGCCATTACCGTTATTATGGTAACCACAGCAATGTTTGGTACACTGCTCTAGGTAGAGTCGCGTGTTTACTATGGTAACCAGGACAACCGAAGTCATGCCATTGTAGGAGCGCTATTTCAGGAGACACTCCTATGGGTCGTATCAGAGGGTTGAAAATACGACCTATATGGTTGTTTAGGTTGGAGGAGTTGCTGGTTTGGTTTGTCTGTTTTTGTTTTGGGGTTGGTAACATTAGTTTGAGTAACATGTTAATATTATATGCTTTTTGGGGAAACTGTGTAAAGGTAATCTAATGTATAAGCCTATATATATATATGTTACAACCTGCAGATGTCTAGGAATAAGGGAAGCAACATATTGCCAATGTAGTCAGGAAAGTAGGCTACTGCCTTTTATTGCTTAGGAACCAAAAAAACACACGGTACAAACGCAAAATATCTGTCAATAATGGAGGAGTTCCTTCACAAAATTACTTAAAGCTTGAATGCCAAATAATCAACAGAAAATGAATCAAATGAGGCAAAGGACAAAGGGAAAGTGCTGCGGGTGGCGCCAAATTATGAAGCAAACAAAACAAACCAGGCGTCCTAACCCAACCCATCCACACTGAATTACTACAGCCCAAAACAGCTGGAACAAATGAAATAAAGACCCACCTGCCTATACTAATCTTACCTGCCAAAAACAAAACACACTCAAGCAGCCACCTATAAGACCTAATGTTAAACAAGACAGTCGAATTATCTGTAGGTGTGGAACCAAACTAAGATAAGTATGAAAATAACAAACAAATGAACCTAAAACTAATGCCCGGATCCCGACATCGCTGAACTAATGCCTCAAACGAGTTAACATGAATTTACACACAAAAAAGACTGAAGTTAACTGTAGAGCTAACTATCACACAAGTTCACGTTACAACACAGAGGCACAGAGGTGGACTGCTCAGTTTAAATCATGGCCGCCCCTGACACGAAGTTTGAGGATGGGACCATTCAGGCTTGTGATTGGCGACTGGGACCAGTGATGCTAAAGGGGAGGGACCAGACACAGAGGGCCGGTCTGGAGAAGCCGGTGACAGGTTGACCAGCCTTAATCAACAGAGGAAAGACCACACCATAAAGCACCACGCAATGAAATATCACAGTAACAAGAGCTGTCACCATAACAATATACTTCCTGCAACCCTTGTTGTAGACACCACCCCCTTTTTTGTTATTGTAATGGTTAATGTGGGAACCTTAATATACTCAGTGGATGTCAGTTTATGTTTGGTCTTGATTGTGGGGTGACGGGGAATCCATGTGGCTCTCCAACACTGTAAATGTATCTGTGTAACAATTCAATAAAAAAAAAGAAAAAGAAAAAGTTTGGATGCTGTGTTTATGTCTCAGTGGCTGCTGCCGTCCTCAGTTAAGGGCCATTCCACCACAAAACCTTTACAAGAACACCTGTACAGCTGCTTATTCGTGCAATCAGCCCAATCATGTGGCTGCAGTGCAATGAATAAAACCCTGCAGATCCAGCAGCTGTTCATGTTGATAATGCAAAGAACGAGTCATCTCAAACTGGTTTCATCAACATGACAGTGAGTTCAGTTCAGTCTCCAGCAGAACACCTCAGGGATGTGGTAGAGCAGGAGATTGGCAGCATGAATGTGCAGCTGACAAATCTGCAGAAATGATGTGATGCAGTCACGTCGACATGCAGCAGAGTCTCAAGGAAATGAAGAGCTGGTTTCAGAAAGATTCAGAGTAATGTTTATTTATCATATTATTGGATTGTAATTACTGATGCATGATTAATCAATAGGAAACATTCACCCTACTTTACAGACCCACTACCTGGTTCCACTTGGACCTACTGTACCTAATTTGTCCGATAACAAAAGGATACAGTCTGTAAGTTGCTCTAATCTAATAAACCACATATTTAAGTTTCTGACTGTTAAGTATTATCCTTTATATAGTTCCAATTACCTTTTATGTCCATGCTGTCAGTCATCCTGTAATAAATAGGTGTCACTTTCTCTGATGGCAGCAGCTCCTCATCGCTCACATTAATATATGTTCTTTCATTTCAGCTAAATGGCACTTCATGAAATTAAAGACTTCATTTCCATAATGACATATGTTCATTTTAGGAAGGAATCCTGAAGGTAATGAGGATGATCCCAGCTGCAAAGTGCTGTCATTTCCTCTTAAATACAGATACCTGATGTCCTTTAACATCACTTTTTTTTCCTGCCACTCACTCTGCACCAGCTGGAAACACCTTCTCAAACTAAGCATCATGTGTTCAGTTTGCATTGATGCACAGTTTGTAAGATACAACTAAATTAAGCTTTAAACAACTTCAGAGTGAACAGGCTGTAGACATAACAGAGTAGATCAAAATAAAACTAGAATCTACTCACACTAGTTCCAGGTTACATCCCTGTTTATCCAGAGTCATATAAAATATGAACCATTTTTTGTGAAATTTTGGGTTATGGCTAAAAAAAGTGTTCGTCAAATTTGAAGGGAATTGCTTGAGGAGTTCTTGAGATATCACGTTCCAAGGCCAAAATTGTGATTTGTGAGCTCACTGTGATCTCTCACCTTTGACCTTTGACCACCAAATTCTAATCAGTTCATTCTTGAGTCAAAATGAATGTTTGTGCCACATTTGAAGAAAGTCCCTCAAGGCGTTACTGAGATATTCGTTCAGAAGAATGGGAGCGACATAGTTACATACGAACAGACAACCCCAAATAATGCCTGCGGCTCTGACTGTTGCTGGCGTGAAGGCATAACAAACAAACTGCCAGAACAGAACAGAAAAAGTGCACATATGCATATCAGTCTGTACAATGACTGAAATGTTCTCAAGTGGATTAAAGGTCAGAAACCATCATCCAAGACATAGTGAGGTCGAGGAAGGAAGACCCAAGACGAAGGTAAGAAAGCTGACATCACAGTACAATACAATCCAATATAACTAGTTCCCAGGTCGACACCTCTCCTGGATAATATGTTCAATATAGGTTCCCCAAATCCTCAGAGACCCAGGGTGGGAACTGAACAGAGTATACTGAATGTCTTCAAGGTACAGACAGGAAACCATGTTGTTTAACCATTAAATCGTTTAAAGTGGGGAGTGTCAGGATTGCAGGGAACCAGAACGGAGGACCCAAATGCAGACGACAAAACCAGCAGATCAAAGATTTATTATCAGGAAAAACTCAGATGTCATAGATGCAGAAATAAAATCCAGTCAAACAGATGAACTGACAAAGACAACAGGCTGGGATAATAGGACACAGGTGAAACACATTAGGGCAGAGCAGACAATCACAGTGGGGGAAAAACTAGACAAAGCGAGAAGTAAAAGAGTGGACATACAAGGTAGTCTAAGTCTAAATCCAAACGTAACGTTTATGCAAATAGTCCTTTCAAGGAGGGGAAAGTGTTTTCCACTCTTCCAGGATAAGCCTTTTTGCCATGACCACACCAAACACGAGGGCTTGTTAAAATGCAGGGGGAAGAGTCAGAGAGTAGCTGGAGTGACCCAGTATCACAAAGAGACAGTCAGGGATTATCTGTCTGCTGTATATGTCCCTGTACAAATGAAAAATGTCATCCCAGAAACTCCCAGAAAAGATGACCTTAGGATTCTCGTCACTCAATTTACACTTCTCACAGGTAGCACAGGCAGAAGGAGAAAATCTATCGACTTTGGTCCTGGATAAGTGCAGCCGATGGATGACTATTAACAGAATAAATTGAAGTCTAGCAACGATAGAGCATGCTTTGATCCCACCATAACTCATCCAAAATCTGTTCACCGGTGCCCTTAATCCAAGGTTCTTTCATGTGGAGAGAAGAGGTTGGCAGAGAGAAAAGATCATTAAATGTTTGGAGGTTGGGATTCTAGTCATAAGGACGTAGAAGTTGTGTTCTTTGGGCATCACATCAAAGTGAGGCATATACTGCCTGACAAAATTTCTGATTTGCAATTACAGAAAAAAGTGACCAAGGGAAAGGACAGATTTCACCTGAAGTTGGGGGGGGTCGTCCATTAATCAAAGGTCGCTTCATGGTTTAATCCTGAATTTCCCCGGTCCACATGTAGCAGTGTAAAGCCACTGAGTTAAACCAGTGCATGGTAGAAGGGCAAACTGTAAAACATTTTTTTACTTTTGCATTAACACAAGGAATAAGCAATAATATGTGGAATAAACTGACTTTAGAGTAGATACATAGAAAAACAGAACTTGAATAAACATCGGTATGTAAAGACAGAACAATCTTCACCATATGTTCTGAACTTTATTTTGTTTGTTGCCTTTTTAGCCTTGCTGACGGCTCTCAGGATGTCGATGTCAGTCCACCACTTTGCTTCAGACTGAAATATCTCAACAACTGTTCGATAGATTACTATGAAATTTAAAGTTGTGCATTTCTTTGGTTTATGTTAGAATACATGCAGACCTCATGACATTACCATGAGCTGTGGCTGCTAAATAGCAAATTTTAGCATGCTAATGTTAACATTTCAGTGCAAACTCGGAGTCCCACCAGCATGGCTGTAGACTCTTACTCTTTGTTTTTGTGTGTATTTGATAGTCATTTTTACGGGCCCGTAACACAACGCACTGCAGCTTAAGAAAACACATGCAAATTCAGAAAATGTCTTCATCAGAAATGCGCTGCGAGGAGCACAGATGACGACGGAAGCGTTTCCAGGGGACACTAAACAGTGATGAACCCTGCCAGGATGCACTAATACATTCATGCACTTCTTGTTCAATGCTTTTAACTTCAAAAGTCACAAACCACGGAACAGCAAGTGTGTCCCAGCCAGGTTCATCACTTTTTAGTGTCCCCTGGAAACACTTCCGTTTGTCGTCTGTGCTACTCGCAGTGCGTTTGTGTATCTGGTTGTGTTTTGAGTATTTGCAGTGCAAAGAAAGTCACAGTGATTGGATGAAAGTTTTGGGCATGACTCTGAATAGAAAAGAAAATGAGTAATAATATGTGAAGTCATATGAAGGAATAAATGGATGAAAGGACAAAGTGATAAAAAGGTAAATAAAGGCTGAATCCAACTCAACAGGTAAAGACAGAAGAATCCACTGCACAATCTTAACCTCACAGACTTGGGACAAAAAATAAAATGCCCCCACCAATATACTGTGATGATTGCTCTTTAAAACTTCACCGACTGTATTCTGGAAAGCTCTTCTGAATTTTCCTTCCTAACGTGCAGCTTCACAGTAAAAGTATTCCAGTGAACCAGAAGCTGTTTAGAGTTTGTCATACTGTATTTCCGGACCCCTTATACACCAGATACTTCCATGTTTTAGGTTGAACATGGAAGTATCTGGTGTATTAGGGGACTAAAAATATATCAAGTTCTCATTTCTCAAAGAGTTGCATTAGATCCTTCTCTCCCTGTCCCCTGAAACTGAAAGATGTCTGATTACCATCACACGAATGTCTGGTGACAAACATCCTAACAGATCGTCCCTGACAGCCGCCGAGCACAGATGCCAGCAGATTCTGTACATTTGGCCCGAAGCCCCCCCCACCCACCCCACCCCCCCACCCCTCAATCGAGAGTATCCACGCGACAGGAGGATCTGACTGATCTTCCACAAAGCATCGCCTCTGAGTATAGCTCCCTCTCCTTCTCTGTCTCTGATCCTCCCCCACAATGCCTGGCTTTGAAAATGGAGAGAGATGGAGGCTGGGTATGAGGACCTGAACACAGTCAGCAAGCTAAATGACACTGACGCTTTGAAAGCAGCGCTCGCACAGTTCCTCACTTGGGCTTCAAAGGATGAAGGCAGAGAAAGAAAAAGCAGAGTGAGAGACACAGAGGGACAAATCAAGAGCTTGTTGGTATGAAAGCAGAGAAATCAGCAGCCTCTCGACACTCTGACCTGTGGCTCAACCTGCTGTGGGACTCAGGTCATGTCTTCACTCATGCAGATGATTAAACCTGGAGAAGAAACATGATTGTTATGTTTCAGGCCTCTGACTTGGTTGAACTACTGTAGAGCCCAGACTGACTCTTCATCTGAAGTTATCCATGTCCCGTTCACCATGTCATCGTTGTCTCCTAGGAATGATGTTTCCAAACAACAAAACTGCAATAGTAAATGTGTCATGTAGGGAATATAATCAGTGGCTGGATTATGATCAGAGGCAACGTTTTTTTTTTTGTTTTTTTTTGGGGGGGGATCACAGGTTCACAAAGTGGATGATTGCTACACCAAAGACCAGGTTCACACCCAGAGTTCTGTCTGTGGTTTAGGTAACAAAAGCACTTTGGTTGCGGTTCAGGAAACATGGTGGTTTTTTTGTTAAATATAAATAAACATGTTGTGTCTGAAATCACTGTGAACTTTACAGTATGTTCTGAATGTTGAAACTTGAAACAATTTGGGACTCAAGGTCAGTTAATCATAAACTGAAAGTTTTAGTTCTTTTTGAAAATCCAGCTTGGTGAATCACACAAGAAAATGCAGGACGGTGTCTGATAGGGTCCATAATGTTGGTTTTATTGCCTCCGCCAAGGAAGTTATGTTTTTGTTTGTTTGTTTGTTTGTCAGAGGATTATACAAAAAGTCCTGAACCATTTTGCACCATTGGAGCCTGGGCCCATTACATTTTGGTGCTGATAGGGTTAAATTGGCAGATCCAGGATTTTTTTCTTATTTCTTCTTTCACATCTTCATGAATTTCTCAGGAAATTGTAGCTAGCCTCACTAGTTTTCAGTATTTCATTTTCCAACTTTTGGCTGAACCGCAACGGCGGCCAGCCCTACAACCCTGAGTGTCGCTGACTGACTGACTGAGTGGTCATAGTTCCACCATTGGTCAGCCAAATGCCACGTGACCGAGTTGGAGTTTTTCCACTGGCCGTTGCTCTTTCGAACTGAATTGGCGCAAACACTTTCTATTAGGGGGCATTTGCAATCTGCAGTGTTGCCAAGTTAGCGCATTTGAAGCGAACTATACTGAGGCCACCTCTCCAGGATCACAGAGAGAAGGAGAGAAGCAAACAGAATAAAGGCTGAAATCGGCTGACACTAGGCTGAATGCACATAGACTAAATGAGGTCCAGAAATATAATAGGTTTTGACCTTGTCTCATTAACCTTTATATGTTTAACAGGATTTTACCTCTTCTGTTTGTTCTCATGAGATAGAGACACCTGCTGCATTCATCTCATCTCACTGCCACTAAGTGACACTTCACTTCAGACACTGATAAGACCTCAGTCTGACAGCATTGTACATCTGTAATTACTGCATATCTGACTCTTTTATCTCAGATGTTATCACTGATGGGGTGGGGGTGGGGGGGGGGGGGGGGGTGTGGTGTGTGTGGAGTGTGAGAGAAAATAGCTGAGAAAAAAGTTTCATTATTCCTCATTGTTCACCATCAGTCTTCTGCCTCTGTATGAAGCCTGCTGACGTGAGACTCTGCAGACCTGTAGTTAGCAACACAGGGAGCGTGTGTGTGTGTGTGTGTGTGTGTGTGTGTGTATACTAAAGGTCAGAGCTCCTGCTTCTGAGCATTTTAATATTTCTGGCAGACAGACAGAGACCTACAACTCTGCAAGTGTTTTTGAATAAAAACAAAAATAGAAACGTC
Source organism: Seriola dumerili (assembly GCF_002260705.1). Lineage (NCBI taxonomy): Eukaryota > Metazoa > Chordata > Actinopteri > Carangiformes > Carangidae > Seriola > Seriola dumerili. The sequence continues at coordinate 3,476,853 of NW_019174687.1, forward strand.
ACGAAGCATCAAACTGCAGATACAACTGCAGCGGGTCTATCTGGATGCAAGAGGAGAGGAGTGTGTATGTTCTGTATCATGTTCATTTAATTTTTTTTTTTTTGCTGGTAAAATTGTCAGTTCATTTCTGTGAGCTTGTACTAAATTGCACTTAATTTGAGTATACTATAGTAAATACTCCTCCCTTAGCACTCTTGATTAATTCTCCTTAAGGGAGTGATTTTAGACCTGCTGATATTGTACTTAATGTCTTCACAGCATGTAATTAGTACAGGCTGACTACTCGAGTGCTATGCTACTATGTTTTTTAGATGTGCTACAGATTTTGAATTAAGTCTAATTAACAGCTGTGTTCATTGGTTTTTGCGTCTTTGGGGCAGAGGAACAAGCTGTCGACACAACACTGACATGTCATCACCATTATCACCATTATCAACCAAAACCAGGAGCTAAAAGAGGCTGCAAGGGTTGTGTCTACAATCGACCTCTTTAACATTATACACAACATGTCATTTGTGTCTGTATTACCTACAATCTTTTGGACAGCTATTAATATTAAAGAAATATTCGTTATATGTGTAAATATCTCACCTTGAAAGTAAAGAGAAGTCATATTTCAAGTATGCGTGTCTTTTTTTGAATGAGTTGATGCTTGTTCATGGTTACAACTTTATATGTATATGTTGTCTGTCCTTTCTGCATTTACTGTTAGATTACATTGTTTAAATAAAATATTATTTGTATTCACTCACTTCGTCTTTCTTTTCTGCTTTAAATTGACATTTTATTTAAATTGGTAATTGTTACTTTTCTCAAATCAAAAGTCCTGTACTCATTCCTGGATTATCCTATATTTTCCTCTTCTCCTGTGTTTTATTTGAAGGTTTGATCCATAAGAAGATATATTCAGGATTTCTTAAATGGATTTTCTGTCTTTGCTGCCTCTTGTGCTCTATATCTTCAAATTCTATTCTGCTGGGTGATTTTTATATACACATTGATAATACTAATAACTCCCATTATACTTTCCTCCTCACTCCAAAGGTCATATCCTTGATTTAAGAGGCTCTGAGCCTCTCTTCTGATTGGCTGACTGGTTTCTGAGTGATCTAATAAAAATATAGCAGATTTCAGGTAAACACAAATTCTGCAAGGTTGGATGGTGGGTCCAGGTGGGCGGGGCTTGGGTCATGGCTGAGATCGGTGACTGCTTTGTTGTGACATCACAAAGTTCCAGAAGTCCTGACAGCTGGTTTTAAGTCTCAGTCCACAGAGAAATGCACCCAGCCTGTATTCAGAAACTGAGCACTTTGCTACTTTCACATTATTAATATAGAACCTAAACCTGCTTTATAATCGGGGCGTTGCGTAGCGCAGTGAGACTCCCGCATTGGACGGCCCTTTCCTGCGTGTCATTCCCCCTCTCTCTGCCTCATTTCCTGTCTCTCTACTGTCCTGTCCATTAAAGGCCCAAAAAGCCCAAAAAATAACTTTAAAAAAAGAAAACCTGCTTTATAATCAAACAACACATGGACATCTATTTATGTTATATGGGACCTTTAAGTAAAATATTCCCCTACTCTCTTTTGACCCCTGCTAACAGCATCATGCTATCATCATAACTTTATCCACATCACTAGCCAACCTAACTACTGAGATTCATTCTGGAAGTTAAAACTTAAAAAACAAACAATCAACCAAAAAAAAAAAATCACTACTACTTTAACTTGTTTCATGTAACACAACAGGTTTAATCCAGGCTCTTTTACCTGGAGTTTTACATGGTGAAGCCTTGTATTAGGCACACAGTGTGAATCCTACACAGTTCCGATTTTGACACCATGTGACATCTTATCTATCCTTGTTGTGGCCTGAGTAAAAGCAAGAGGGAAGGTATTACCGGGTGAGAAACAGTGTTTGAACAGGTGTAAATCACAGCGGTGAGATTAAGTCCTTGATTTACTGCCCCTCCCTCGGTGTGAGAGAGGGAGGGGTGGGAGAAAGAGGAAGAGATAAAGACATCAATCACTACCACGTGGAAGGGCTTCATTCCTCAGTATTTGTCCTCTTTCTGGTGTCCCCATCGATATTTGTCTTTTTTATGTGATAACTGGAGGCGGAGTTATTGCTCATCTTGAGCCCCACGACATCAGAGACAGTCTGTGGGGTGATTTCTCTGTTATCTGTATGAACCCATTCAACTCCAGGGTGTGAGACCAGTAATATCAACTAAATTTTTTGTTTAAATTTAAAGATTCTACATTATTTCCATACAGAAATGTAATATATGACATATATGTCACCTATACAGGGATATAATATTGTCATATATATACATCCTCTGGATATATGAAGATATAAGTTCATAAAATATATGAAATGCCCAAAGTAAAATTTGTATGTGTTAAAAATAATGGTATAAAATGTTGCAAACATTTATGTTAACAATGTATATTTGATTTATATATGCAAGTTTAAAACAACATCAATATAAAAATTCTATATACTTATATATGCTTTTATAATTAATTTCTCTTTAATTTGAAACATGTCCATTGTCCCATTCAGGGAAATATCAACATGTATTGACAGGCTTTGGTATGGATCAATATTAATGTAACATATGTCTACAATATAAGCACATATACATAAATATACATATTTCTATGGGCTAGACATATATGTCAATATATGAAATTGTTCCTATTTTTAATAGTTTTTAAAATAATTTTTACATATGTTTTTATTTTATAAACATATATTTCATATATGGAAATTCAATTTATATTAAAATTTCTTATGAGATTTTTGATTATTTTTAATGAATCTTTTATTGATCATTTAGTCTATGAAATATTTGTAGAGAACTACTATAAAATGCCCATTACAGGTCGTCAACTTACTTTTTTTCGTGAGAGCAGTAGATATTCCCTTTACACTAACACAGAACAGAGGTAAGCAGGAAATCGTCACATCTAAAAAGCTGTAATTGAAGAATTTATGATAGTTTTGCAGGGATAATTACTCAAAATCATTTGCTCTAAAAAAATTTTGTTCAATCTGTTCTGACTGTTTAAGAACTAATGAGTTGGATGTTATGGGCCAGCTGATGTCCAGAGGGTAGATGCTGTAGGTGATCAATCAGAGAACATCAGAGAGTATCAGTGCTGCTCCGTCTCCTGCAGTCACCAGCTGTGGCTCACCTGCTCAGCTGGTCCATTAGCTGATATCCCTCCATCTTACAGCTGGCTTTCATCTTCTTCTCTTTGTTTGGACCAAGCAGCAACCTCCAAGGCTGATAAATCAAGCCAACACAGACGTACCAAAACCTGCAGTTCCTCTAATGACCACTAGAGTCTGGCTCCAACAGTGTGTCAATCCCCATAGACTCCCATGTTAAAATGTCCAACTTTACAGCAAAAAATAAACATGTTCACAGCCTGGTACAAAAAAAGTTTTGGTCTCTTCAGCTAATTTCCTCCTCCATGACAACTGTATGGGGCCTAAGTTACAGTGTCTAGCTGCTAGCTGTCTGCTAGGCGCCACCTCAGCTAATTTGAGTTTGAATGTGACTTTTTGAGGATTTTTCATGCAGATATCAGACAAATAAAATGGCTTGTTGTTGGTTAATTGATTAAAAGAACATTAGGAAGGAAATTCTAGTTTTATGGCTAATTACCAGCTATCAGTGCCTGCACTCACCATACCTGGTTTATTAGCTGAATTAACTAGCTAATTTGCCAGCTAATGAATTAGCCTTGGGTTAGCCTTAGAGCCAGACGCCCAGACACGCAGCTGAGCTAATGATGCTCATGGAACGTATGCTTGCCATAGTTATTAAACCATCATGCACCAAAGTCTCAGCTCCTCACACACCCCACCTCTTTGCCCATTTCTGGATTGGCTGGGAGTTAGAAGGCGGAGTCATGTACTGCCAAGATGGTGACTGCATAGCAGCTCAATCTGAGCTTCAAAATTGCTCTTCAGAAACGTATTGGTGATGTCACTGAGGTTATGTCCATCTATATTTACAGTCTATGGTCTTTTTGACACCTCTGCAGCACTTATCTCATACATCCGTGTTTTGCTTTCTTTGCTCTTTTATTGTCTTGATTAAGTGACCAATCTTTATAAAATATCAGGAAATGGGTAATAATTTCCTGGGGCTTAAGCTGAAATCTGGAGATAAAATGACAACTTGCTCTTTAATAGTCTTTTAATCAAGTTTTTTTTCCTGCCTGTCCTGTAGTTTACAGTCTGTTTCATCCACAGACCAGCCAGCGGATGGTAGATCAAACACAGCTCTAACCCAAATTTCATTCTTGGCTCCTTAAAATAATTCTGTCCTTGTATTATTGTCTCTCGCTCCAGAGACGAGGAGGCTGAGTGCTGCTGAAACTGTGCCAGGTGCTTCAAGAATTATAATGTAGTGAATCACTTTGCACAGAGGCTTTCACCCATGAGAGGTGGATAATACTCACACTCACTTAAAGATCATTTTCAGGGTGTCTTTTTTTTTTTGAATGTAATGTATTCAAGTATATGGGACATGAATAAGGATAATAAATAATATCATGACTGTAGTTTATCAGTTGGGGTAAAAAGTAGTTTGGCCTCCTGGATCACCAGTGTAAAAGTATTGCAATGTACAGTATGAATGTCTTTTTGCCTCATTTCTAATGTGGCTCCTGGGATGACATTACACCACCAGTTTGGTCCAGTCTGAAATATCTCAACAGCTGTTTTGTACAGACGTCACATAGATATTTTTAATTTATGTACATATACACATTTTATTTTATATATGTAATAAACTTCTTATATATAATATCTTCATAAATCCACAGGATGTATATTTGTGATATAATATATCCCTTTATATGTGACATATTTGGCAACATCACTCATCATATAGGGACATATATGTCATGTATACACTATGCTAGTGAGCATGGTAAACATTGTACCTATATCTCATTTTGAGCATATTAGCATGCTGATGTTAGCATTTAGCTCAAAGTGTTGTGCGTAAGTTCAGCCTCACACAGCTCCTATTATGGCTCAGTCTGTTTCTTTACATTAACATATTCATTTAACTTTGAATTATAGAGTCTGTACATTGTTCCTTCTTACATGATGCCTAAATGCTGTTTTGAAGTACTTACCATATAAATAAATAAATACTAAATCCTTAGTAAAACAGTCAAATTTAAGAATAGTGACTCTAACAAATCAGCTTTAAAACACTTCTGTATGTATGCTCCTGTAAGCTCTGTCTCAGGTTGTAAAAAACTCTCAGATTCCCGGAGACAACACCAAGGACACAGCCTCGGTGTCCCTCAGTGGGAGCTCTGACCCTGAAGTGTTTCAGTCAGCAGTTCAATAATGCTGTGAGTGCATGAGAAAAAAATCGACCTGCACAAAATCCTCAAGTTTCAGTCAATTTCTTACATTTTATTACTGTTGCACCATTTATACAAGTACATATAATTTTGAATGCATCAATTTCCATATCATCTTTTTGTTAGTTTGAATGAACGTGTGGTGTGGAAATAGCAGTGGTGAAAACATGGGATGAAAATATCAACTGTAGTTGCCATGGATGCAGACTGAGAAATCATTTTTTTTATTTTTTTTTCCACTTGACCAAAAAGACAGGACTACAGGTTCACCCAACCACGGACATGCAATTTACTGAGTCAAGAGAGGAAGAAAAAACCAAAACCAAGTGACACACGACGCCCGCCCCCCCCTCGAGTGTTTGTTTCTGCTACAGTTTGACAAGTGCTGGGAGGGAAACGCTGTGTGTCACGTGGACCAAACTGAAAAGCTGGCAGATGTATGATGGCTGAGATGAGTAAATATATAGACATATACCTACATGTATGCAGATGTGGAAGGTATGAAAGTACATTCACTAAAGCACTGTAGCTGCTGCTACCTTACTCCACTTTTATTGTGTCAAACTCTTTCAAATTCAGATTGTCCATTCATCACAAGATAAGATCATAAAATATCACTGTTGTTTCCTGTCCTTCAGTCTTCCCTTATTTCCTTTCCTTTCTTGTTTACTTCTTTTTTCCCTCTCTCCTTCCCTCTTTCCTTGTTTCTAAAGATCCCATTCCTTTCTTTCTTTCTTTCTTTCTTTCTTTCTTTCTTTCTTTCTTTCTTTCTTTCTTTCTTTCCTTTTTCTTCCACCGCTGCATATACGTACATATGTCATATATATTCCTGAAAAGCAAACGAAAAAATGCATTAGGCATGGAAAATGACAAAATCAGAGGCCCTCCCTTTCATGTGCAAGGCTTTTCCATCCCACAATGAGAGCATGGCGTACGTTTGCCACAGAAACATGGACCTAAGTAGATGGGGTGGTGTCCTGTCCTGAGAGGGATCAGGCTGCTAAAAACTTGAGAGTCCCACTGAAACAGACCCGGGTCAAACACCACCTGCAAATCATCTCGTCTGGGCTGATTCCACCTACTTAGACACCAAACTGGTGAAGTTCACTCCACAGGACAGCGTCAATAACAAATGTTTTATCAAAATAGTTTGATTAGATTTATCACCTCCTGTAAAAAAAAAAAAAACGAGCTAATAGGTCGTCGGTGCAGCAGGTTATTATGACCCATAGTTACGTTTTGTCGCTAGGCGACATCTAGTGGTCGTAGTAATTATGAGGGAAAAGTGCGATGATCTTTCAGTGATAAAGAAAGTTGAGGAAGAACTTATTTCAACCCAAATCACGATCTTTTCCCTAAACCTAACCAAGCCATGACCGTTATTATAGTAACCGTGGCGATGAAGGTAGGTGCACCGCTCTCAAGTACAAGTCTGTGTGTTTATTATTGTAACCATGACAACCAAGGTCTGGTACGCTTGCCGCCGTAGGGGCACTATTTCAGGAAGCACTCCTATGGGTCGTATCAGAGGGATGAAAAAACGACCTGTGTGGTTGCTCAGGTTGGAGGAGTTGTTGCTCAAAACATATAGAAAAAGTTTGCAGAATTTTTCTATATATGAGCATATGATGCGTAAACTCATCTGGAAACAACCAAATCATTTTGATAATTTCATTATTTCAAATTTCTATTAATTATTACTATTTCTCAAATTCAATTCCAAATTGGCATTTTGGGGCTGATTTAAATATATGAAATATATTTTGCTGTTAATCCTTGATTTAAATCGAATGCAGGACATAAGTACATCTTTTCTTGTGGTTTTTTTGTTGAAGCAGTAAACGTCACCTTTTTGGTCTTCTAAGCAAGCTCAAACTATCTCTGTGTCATGACTGCGAAGCCCATTTCACCCAGGTCAGCGGTGGATATGTCTTTCAAAAACAAATCGTATCATCTGTGAGAATTTTTCTTCAGATTGTCTTTCTAAGAACATCGTAGACGTCTTTTCAGCGCGGCTTTGCAGATTTTTATAAGCATATTACAAATGTTAAAAAACCACTTAGTTCACTTATAATATACCTAAGGGTTTCAGTACAAAATCTAGAACCTTATCTGAAAAATTCCTATGACTGTTTTATGTCTAAGAATGTGTTTCACTCTGCAAAGCCCGCCTCCAGAATGTTCTAGAAAGCCTGAACATCCTCCGTCCTCACGATAAACTTAACCTCCTCCTTTTGTAGAGTGGTGTTTAACCCCAAGAGGAAAATGGGCAGCAACACAACCCAACAACACCAAAAAAGCCGGGGATGGGGGAGGATGGGTTAAAAAAGAAAAAGGACACTACCACAACTCCACGGCACCAGAAAGCTAGAGGTACCAGGCCAAAGCCGACAACACGACACTCTGAGGAGGAGGATGAGTGGAAGGGGGGGGAGGGGGGGGGGCTGAGGGGTGGATGGGTTCAGTGGAGGTCCAGCTGGTAAAAGTGATTTGTTAAACCCTCCACCTCCTTCCCTCAGAACCATTTCCCCAAATTTAGATCTAGTGACATCCACAGAGCAGAGGGGTGCAGGTGAGTGTATGAGCGCGGGCCCTCTGTGGGGCCAGATGGGAGTCAGGTTCAACCCCATGACCATATGAGGGAGAGGGATGATGGGTGTGGAATGGTGAAGCGAATGGCCGACACAGACTCGTATCAAAGTTCAAATACTACAGCAGAAAAAAATAGAATAAAACATAACAATAATAATAGCAATAATCATCTGCAGCGGTGGGAAACTTCTCCAGGTGGTTGCTCCAGTCCTCCTCATTCAACAAATCATCATCATTACAATTATTATTATTATTGTTATTATCATAATATGGGTGGGCTAGTTAATTTCATTTTCATTTTTTTATCTTCTTCGTCGTTGAGTTAGGTACTTTATTTTTTTCATTTCCGAAAAGAAGCTGTCCATTAATCTTGAACTGCTACGGTTTGATCCTTGCTTGGTGCCTCTGTGGCGTTCGCCTCCTTGGCGGGAGGTTCGGCGGCTGGTGTTGAACTAGGTGCAGCAGCGGCCTCCTTTGCTGGTGCTGGAGCCGCTGCCGCCGCTGCCTCTGTGGGCTTGGGGTCAGGGGAGGCAGCAGGGGCCGCCTCTGCTTTGGCTGCTGGTGCCGCGGGGGCCTCAGTCTTTTTGGCGTCGGCCTCATCTTTGCTCTCGGCCGCCGGGGCGGGCGCCGCGGCCTTGGCCTCGGGTTCCTTGGCGGCAGGGGCGGACTCTTTGGCCGGGGCGGGGGCAGCTGGTTTCTCCTCGGCCTTGGCGGGCTCTGCGCTCTTGGGCGCCTCCGTTTTCGGCTCAGCGTTGGCGGCAGGTTTCTCGGGCTCCTTTGCGGCGGGAGCTGCATTCTTCTCCTCCTCCTTGGGCGCTGCGGCGTCTGCCGCCGGCGCCTCCTTGGCCGCCGTGTCGTTCGCTACCTCCTTAGCATCAGTGGCAGCCTGGGCCTCATCTTTGTTGTCCTTCGGTGCTTCGCTCTCCTCAGCAGAGGCCCCCTCTGCTTTGGCATCCTTGTCTTTGGCCTTCTCATCATTTACATTGTATCCCTTCTTCTTTTTGCTGAGCTTGCCTCCCATTTTGGATCTCTGGCTTCTGAAACCGAAGGGGAAAAATAATTCAAGTTTAGTATTAGACAATTCCGAATGAATACGTCCATTAAGAAGAAAGTGCGACTGGAAGCAAGCACATCCTACAAAAGAAACCTTACAGCAGTAAATGAAAGCGACAGACTAAGCGATGCTCTTCTTCACAGGACGACTTCTGATGAAGAGCAGTCTCTCTTTGTGGTAAGAATTAATCATGTTTTGCATCAGCAGCTTCTCAGTGTGCAAAATCTGACGTGTTCACATGAGCGTTCATAAGAGAACAGCCTGCACAGAAATTATATGTAGTCATGCATTTATGGAGAAAAAAAAAAAAAAACATCTCTTGTGTTGCATATTTGATGAGTGCTCTCAACCTGAACCACACTCTCCTCAGAGAGCCTCGCAGCGTGATCTTTCTCTCTGTCGGATCAGGCGGAGCTTATTCAAACATGAGGAGAGGAAACAGTGATGCGAGTTTAAATGTTGCGGAGAGAGAAGGTGAATAAAAACATCCCTGGACTACAGAGACTCTCAGCACAGCTCATCTCTCACCTCTCGGATCAAGTGTTTCTAATTAAGAAGGCAAGAAAAAAAAAAAAAAAAAAAAAAAAAAACGTGCCTCCACCGCTGAAATGCCAAGAGCAAAAGGAAATTAAAATATGTGTTAGTGAGACAACACTCCTATCAAATAGCCTTTTAAGTTCCTCAGAGGTCTGCTGAAGTCGGCTAATTGAATTCACACCTCACAGAAAATGGTACTAATAGATTTTAATAGTTTTTACATGCTACTTATGTAGTGAAGGAGACATGGAAACTAATATCTGGTGTTCAGCTAGGGCTGGGCAATTAACCAAAAAAGACATTTAGAATCCCTCACTGACTTCATCTTGCTCATATCGGTTAATACTTTCACCATTGCTGCGTTCGTGAACTGTCCCCTTAAAAAAAAAAAAACACCTTGTTTTCAGTCAGGTGGCCCCGCCCTGTCCAGCTAATAACAGTCCACGTTCGTTCAAAGTGAAGCTGGGGTTGTGGACGACACAAGCGCAAACACTGAGCCCAGAGGCGCAGATTGTGAACAGGCAAGGCAGGGCCTCAGGCTGTTAGGGGGGGCCCTGAGGGCTGACAAACTTTACTCCACTGATTTTTCTTAAAGGTCCATATTTTCCCTTTTCTCCTGTGTTTGAAGAAGAGAGGAGGCTCTAAGCCTCTCTTCTGATTGGCTGTCTGTTTCTCAGTGATCAAATAAAAATATAGCAGATTTCAGGTAAAAACACTCACAGAAACCAAATCCTGCAAGGCTGAACGGTGGGTACAGGTAGGTGGGGCTTGGGGCATGGCTGAGAGCGGTGACTGTTTTGTTGTGACATCACAGAGTTCCAGAAGTCCTGACGGCTGGTTTTAAGGCTCAGTTTCTGAATACAGGCTGTGTGCATTTCTCTGTGGACTGAGGCTTTGATAGTTTCACAATATTAATATAGAACCTAGACCTGATCTATAATCAAACAATTATATTATATATATAAACAATTATATAATATATTATAAAAAAAACTGGAAAAGTGTAAATATGAGACCTTTAAAACAAACTGAAGAGTGTTTTACTGATGTTTTGGTTTTGAGGTGCCTGTTGCTGCGATTCCTGCCCCCTACTGCTGCACAATGGTGGCGCTTTCATAGAATTTAAAATCTGACATTTAAATTGATCAAAATTAAACATCTGTTTCCAGAATCAGTGTCAAAAGAAGAGCAAAAGTATCTGCATGGATTATTATTGATAAACTAACTCCACATGAAATGTACTTTTATAGAAACAAAAAGATTGAGTGCATCATGTAAAGCGGTGTATCAAAGAATCATTTTCTCTGAATTGGATCTCTGTATTTCTGTGCTTTAAGAAATCATTTAATGATGTATTGTTAATGACTGTAGGTCGTCAGTCACTAAGCAGGTAGATAGCACTGTGTGTAGTCAGGCTACACACACACACACACACACACACACTTGCAGATTCTTGGCTCGCTCCTTCAGCTGAAGCTTTTTTTTCATGGATATCACCATCTGTCTACTCAATGGGGGAGAGGACTTCAATACCACAACAAATCAGGCTTATTAGGAGCAAAGACTCAAGAACGGTACAATTTGTTGTTTGAAATGTGAAGTCTGTATGTTGATGCTTCAAACTGCCAAAAACTATTTGGCAGTTTGTTCTGCTCACGAGGAAAAGACGTGCGGTGTATATTTTAAATTCTGTGGTCTGGAAAAAAAAAAACAGAAAACTAAAATCTAAGATCTATTCCCAGCTGTTGCAATAGTTTGAAAAGTAAATACTTCAACTCTTTATGAATTGTCAATGAAAAAGCCTCTTAGTTTAATGATTAGAAAGCACTCACATCTTGCTGCCAAAACACAAGCTTCATAATTGCTTTTATACCACAAAATGTGTTTGATCCACTCTTGCATCTGAAGCTGCATCTAAGCACTCAAACAAACAATGATGGGGTATATAGTAAATGTCTTTCATTTATGTAACTATGCGCGGCGATCCATGGGAAAATAGCAAAAATATTAAAACATGCACAAAAAAAGTTAAAAATTCTATAATCCTTCAAAAAAATTGATGGCAAAATGTAAATGTAATGACGTTCATACCAAATTTACACAAGTCCACAAATCAGGTGAACCAAATTAGCTGTGCTGACTTGAACTTAGATGTAAATAAGTCACTCTTGTAACATTTAAAAAACCTTGTTCAGCTACAACTTGTCCCAAACGCAGCTGCTCGAGTTTTAACAAAAACAAAGAAATGAACACATGAACGTATCGCACCCATCCATTCACCTGTCTCTGCACAGGTCACCTGTCTGCAGCTCAGATTCTAGATTACTGGGTAATATTAATACTGATAGCAGGTTTGACAAAAGTTATTGTAATGGTCTAAAACAGAATCAAATGAATGACCATTGTGTAAAATAAAAAAAATCAACGTATAAAAGAAAAATGTTTTGAAATGCGGAGATTTTGATGGACTAACTTGTACTAGCTAACCACTAACTCTAATAACTACGTCATTCATGTAGTTGATGCCAAAATCACCTGTAAATGTGAATCTGTTCCTCCCAAACCAACCAGACCACTGAGAGACTCTGCTGGCTACTCACAGATTCTCCCTGTGAATGGGACGGAGCCGGCGGTGAATCCACTCAAAATGCTAATCACCTCGTCACCGCTGACTGAATTACTCCACTATTCATGCAAAACACCCCCCCCTGCACTTCCAAGCAGTCGGTATCTGCCGGGGTCGCCGTCCCTGCCGCAGCTTTATACGAGCCACAATGGAGGTCTCTCTGCTACATCACATCATTTGACTCCCGGCTTGTGCTGCCAGTACAATGACTCACAATCATCTGGGCAGACAATGGCTTCTTTTCAACCAAAGGCACGCTTTCTTGCTGCTGGGCGTGTGGTTTTAGTGTTTGAAGAGCTGGGGGCAGGGCCGAGACAACCTGGGGGAAATGCTCTGGGTTGGCACAAAAGACTTAATTTAACCTGCAAACTGCAGCCAGGGAAGCACAAAGGAAGTCGGCTATGAACTTCCAGCATCACCTCATTTATTGCTTTCACATCAGCGGCAGCATCATGGTGAATTCCTGGATCACACAGCTTGGAAGGCTGAAAGCAACAATCCAAAGACGCTCTTCCTTCATTCTCTTCACTTCATTTTTCAATTAATGAAGCTTAAATGGATTTCTTGACTTTTCAAATAAGGATTTGGAATCAAGTGTCTCAATCCATTTAGACACACTTTCATTGTTAACGGCTATAAAAAGTTAATCTGCTAACAGTGGAAATCCCTGATCTCAATCACTGTGAAATCACTTCTTGTTCCCTGACCACAGCTGGTCTCTGTTTCCAAATCTCATGAACTTCTCATGAGAAGATCTGGACAGACTTAGATGTAAAGTCATAGCAGGTGAAATTCTAACCCACTTTACAGGCTAAATCTGTCTCAATTAAACCTTTTGGCTGATTATTCTTACTTCCCAGCCCTGCAAAGGAACCTCCGCTGCACCCATTTTCAGGGTTACATTCAATACTTAAAACACTTCTTTCAGTGAATATTAATTATTTTTTAGACAGATGACAAATGACAAAACTAAAAAATATCGCCTATGGTGGAAACTATCGTGATATTCAATACTATCAAATATCGGCCCAAGTGTCTAAAGGGTCTGTCTAACAGCTAAGGAAAACCTTTTCCCTATCGGCCCTGAAATAAGTTTAACTTGTCTCTTTCCTGCAGTGATGTCCAGGTGTTATCCAGGTGTTGGGGGTTACAGGTGCAGCGGACACTTCTGACTGAGGAGCTGAAGTAGAGTTGAAGACACCGCTGAGACTCCTTCAAGGACCTGCACTCACACTGTTCTTAAATCTTTACAGACCTCAGTGAAAACTCTTCTTTCTAAGGTCCAGTTATTTTCCCTGAGAGTGCACATACGCATGATTAACACCACCTGCACTTTTTTCTCCTGTTCCTTTTTTTTTCTCTCACTGTGTTCAGCAGTTGCCTCCCTCAGGCCTGCAGGCTGCTGAGTTCACAAAACACATGATTGATCACTCAGCGGCGGCGTTGAGTAAAGAGAATTTAAACAACATTATTAATCTGCGATCAAATCCGTGTCCGCCCAGCCGAGAGGTGGCAAAGCGATTTAAGATGCGCAAAACTCCCTGAAGGAGCAGATGGCTGAGTTTTCCTCAGAAATTTTTTCTTCTCAAACTCTCACTCTTCCCCGCGACTCATCTCTCACACCTACATGCCGACGCCACTGCTCAGCTCTGCCCCCCCCCCCCCCCCCCCCCCCCAGCTACCCGACACACCACTCGCCTCCCACTTTGCTCCTCTCTGCAATAATCCCTCCATCATTGCTCCAGCCTCACCTCCTCTCCTCGTCTATACTCTTATCTGTTTCACCTGCAGTGTTTTCTGTCCTGAGAATGTCATTTCAATCCTCCAGATTTCTTCCCCTCCCTCCTCTGCAGCTACTTATATTTTCTTTGGCACATCTAATTTAGTCCCCTCCTCCTGGGATTGTTTTTCTCTTTCTGTTTGTGCACATTCACTCTCTTTCCTCTCGCTGCATCCCCTTCTTCCTTTATAATTACACAATTAGCAGTTAGCAGTTAATGCTGCTATATTTGTAGACTTTTCATGAGGTTAAAGCTGCACCAATCAATGTTTTTAGAATGCCAAACTTGTTTGAACACTGTCCTCCTGTAAAAAAACGAGCCCAAAGATCGTCTGTGCAGCAGGTTACTATGACCCATAGTTACATTTTGTTGCTAGGCAACATCTAGTGGTCGTAGTAATTATGACAGGAGCTAAGGGCAAAGTGTAGTGACGTAGCATAAAGAGAGAAAGTCCAGGTTGTGGTGTTCGATTCCCATGTGAAAGTAGGAGTTTATCTTGTTTCTACGACATTGGTATTACTGTAACCATGGCAACAAAAATCGTCTAACGTTGAGGAAGTACTTATTTTAACCCAAATCCCCATCTTTTCCTAAATGTAACCAAGCCATGACTGTTATTATAGTAACCATGGTGATGAAGGTAGGTATACTGCTGTCTGAACAGTCTGCAAGTGTATTGTAACCATGACAACCACGGCCCGGTACGCTATTTCAGGAGACACTCCTATGGGTCGTATCAGAGGGTCGAAAAACGACCTGTATGGCTGTTCAGGTTGGAGGAGTTGTTGGATCACGTCCATATTGTTGTGCTGCCCTCAAGTGGCCAAAATAATAATAATAATAATAACAATTTTCCTCGAAGCTAAAACACAAAAGTCCTGGATAATTGTACTTTGCCAGTATTAAAAGGTTAGGAAATACGTTTTAAATTAATTCCTCAAACATTTCTTTCAACAAGTTGTGGCATAACTAAGTCATGATCAGTAACCATGACACTCACTGGCTGGTGTTATGGTAAAATGGTAAACTGGTATTAGCTGCCATCAGCTGCATGGCAACAGAGCTTTTAAGATCAGTGATTGGATGTTTGTCTGAGACTGTAGCTTTAACACAGATGCCGTTTTTTTCAGTGTAGGTTTAACTTGCTGGTAGAAGAGTTTATATCCATTCAGATGCTGGAAACTCTCCATTAGACAGCCATCTATGGGGAAAATGAATAGACTTTTATTATATGTTTAATAATATTTTTCACTCATTTACTGTAATTGGGATCTGATAAGTAAATAAATTAAATCCTCACTGCACAGATACTTGATTGTCTTTATAAATATTTGATCTCTGCTTCCTCGTAGCATACTTTTGTGGGTCACATTGTAATCCCTCTCTCCTGTCCCTCTGGTCAGACAGATGGAGGTCTCCAGGAGGTCCAGGGGTCTCAGTAAATCCCCCGGCCTTGGAGCAGTGGCGAGCCCAGCCTGGCTGGTCCTGTGTTTTTCCTGCCATCCAAGATGACACGTTAAAGGTTAAAGCTGTCACTGTCCGACTCCCCGTCCCGCTCGGACACAGTCATTTGCGTCTCTACGTCCATTGGAAAATTGACATGACAGCAGCGAGCAGGAGAGGCGGCTGGGGCTCTGACAAAGGTTTGATTTGAAATCAACAGCACAGATGAGGAAGCTTTTTATATTTTGTTTTTACTCTTACATGCGCATGAATTAAATGAAAACACTTTCCAAACAGCTCTTTTTCTTGGACTTTACCATTTCTACCACTGCACATTCACCAGCTTCAGTTCTATATAAGACTTGTGTTTTTTTATGTTTGTTTTTTTTGTATGTATTGATGTTTGTGTCCAACATTTTGTCATAAACATGAAGGTACAAAAAGGTACATTTATCAGCTCTGGCCTTCATCAGCTGACATTTGGTGTACATATTGTCAGGAACAAATCTTATTGTCCTGAGAGTCTGAATATGATTCGTTCGTAATCTGCTTTGTCGGACATTAGTTTGATCCACTGCAGATGATGAGGGTGTAACCTTCATCCATTATCCGCAGATCTTTGATAAGCAGGGAACATAAATTTCCTTTCCCAACATTGTTTCTGTTCACCACCTAATTTAACTGGAACTGATGGTACAGTTTCTTTTCTTATTCTCTATCACCACATTTTTAGGCTTCAGACTAACCTGTTGGGGTGACAGTGGCCTTCGAGAGCATTATGGTGCCAGAAACTGTTGTGAGACATCATATGTGATACTGCCTTAGAAATAAAAACATAACTGCATCATTTAGCTCAAGACAAGGTTTGATTTTTCCTATAAAACTGACATTGTGGATATACGTGGTTTTCACGGGACACTGACTGAGATAGCACCTCACTGTGACTCCAGCCTGGGACTAAAAACAACACAGTTTCACCTCCGGTGTCACACTGACCTCCATTTTAAAACAGCTCTGCCTTATCAGATAGTTAGTGAACTGATCTACAGCCACAACAAGCTGCTTCAGCTGCTGCAGCTGCTGCAGCTCTCAGTCTCATTCTGGCTCGAGTGGATTTAGACTCTATCAGTGCTCAGTTGCTCAGATCTTCACTTCACCTCCATTAGAGCATCTGTCAGATTAGTAACACAACTGCAAAGCTTCACAACGATGTGTTTTTATGTCTGTTTTTTAGCCTGCTGAACAAAATACAGGTGTGTATAATACACACAGAGAACAGAGAATATTCTGGGTGTTATCTGTATTCTAATCACACATTGCTGAAATCTGTAAACCTGTGACAACCTATTTCCCCCATGTCTAATCTCTTTAATTAACAACCATGAGCTAATGTTATTATCCTGCAAATCCTGTCACACCAAAGCTAATTTCGAGCTTATTAGTCCTTAAATGAAATCATGGCCACTCCTGTCAAATTAATTAAGTAATAGGGAAAAGTAACTGAGTTCCTGTTGTTTGAGCTTCTGGACTTGATCAAGGCAGCAAACCGTTTGTTTGAAAAGTGTTTTTTTCAAAACACTTTGGAAATTTGCTCCTAAAAGGTTGCGATATGCTTTTAACACTAATACGTTTTCATTTTAAACATGATCTCCGTGTTTTAGCTCTGTATAAGAAATAATCTCTTTCCATGCTAACACACCTGAAAACAAATGTCACATGTCCATTCACGTACACAAGGGCATGCACATGCTGGTGTAAACAGGAAGCAGATTGTCTGCTCTGCATTTGGTTGCTATAGTTACAGAAAATACAACTAACAAGGAACAGCAAAGGCGAATAATAAGACCAGAGACTTGTGACTTTCATAAAATGCAGAATTTAACAGCTGCTAGCAAAGACAACAAGTTCAGCGATGCTTGTAATTCATTTGTAATTGTAATTTGTCCGGAAAAGGGTCACATGACAGGAGAATGCTGAATCAGGGTTAGGGTTAGGTGTTTTGAAGCTAAAATGTATTAGTGTGGGTGTAGCCTCAGTTTTGAATCTTGTGCTAAGCCAGATTCAAGTTGTGGTTAGCCTAGCTTAGCATAGACTGGAAAGTTAAAGTAGAAAATCAAGAAATACATACACCTACCAACACCGCTAAAGCGAACTCATGAACATGTTATATCCAGCTTGCTGAAGCTGTGCACAAACAAATGTAAAAATGACACTAAGGTCAAGGTTGTGTGCTGGAACTATTTCTTGATGAACACCAGTTTATCCATCTGCCTAGCATTTCTTGGCAGCATCTCAGCTCAGATGTGATCACCAAGGTTTTATTTTGTTGATTCGACCAAACCTGGCAACCTCACTGTGACAACAAGACTTCAGGAAGCAGCACAGTCACTGCGCCAAACGCCAAGAA
This sequence comes from Seriola dumerili, assembly GCF_002260705.1. Classification (NCBI taxonomy): domain Eukaryota; kingdom Metazoa; phylum Chordata; class Actinopteri; order Carangiformes; family Carangidae; genus Seriola; species Seriola dumerili. The sequence continues at coordinate 3,494,695 of NW_019174687.1, forward strand.
ATTATTCCAGCATGAAACATACTGATCTGTCATTTTCTAAAGTGAGTCGTAAAACAGCTAAATAAATAAATATAATAATAATATATAAGAGCAGTGAGGTGTGAAGGAACACAGTGAAGTGGGTGAGTATAGTTCAGGTGAAGTATCTGGCCTGTGTGCTCCCAACATGAGTGTGACACTATAATTCATAACACAGGCCTGAGCACTTCCTCCCGCTGCCTCTCAGCTGGCTGATTTACGACGAGTCTGTTTCACCAAACTGCAGCAGGCGAGTGCAGGGAAACTGGAGCAGAAAATCTGGCCCAATCACACACACACATACACACACACACACACACACACACACACACACACACACACACATAGACCCACACACACATATACAAGAAAACGTCCACACCAGCTCTCTGCACTGAGTTGGAAGAACCAGGGTGGAGCAGAGGATGCTGGGAGTTGGGAGCTCACAGTCAGAGAGGGTCGATTTGAGATATTCAAGTAGCTGAAGTGACAGATTCAGGAGTCCACGACCAAAGGCTTAAGGACGTGAGATTCTCACATTGTGCTGGTCTGATGTTCCCACAGTAGTTTGCTATTTTAAAACTTTGGCAAGACTTACGACATCAGAGCCAAAGATGATGCAAAAGTATTTTCTCCCACCATTCCCACCACATATTCGACACTTTCATTTTAGAGCTGCTGGTGAAATTCATGATACAGTAGCAGGCACAAAGATAGCACTGTTATTTCTGTCCAACAGTAAACAGTCTACAGCAGCTTCCAGCTGTGTGAGGCTAATTTCAGCGATGTATTACTCAGGATCAACAGGCAGGGCACTTGAAGTTTGCATTTTTTACCTCAAATGTAAGACTACACCTCCCATGAAGCCTTTCTGCACTACCTTTCCACTCCACAGGTTTTAAGGACCAAAAGGAGGATATGATGTATTATCAACCAATTTTAAGCAGGTAAAATGATGTAAAGTTAAAACTGGAAAACAGAAGTGGGTCAAACTTGACTTAACTAACTAAACTTGAATACAATATTTCTGCAGTCTGCAACCATGCTAACAGCACTGTGAGGCTTTACTTAGCCACAATGTTGCTTTGAGCTAAATGCTAACGTCTGCGCATTGACATTCAGCATCGTAGCTGAGGCTGAAGGGAAACTAACTAGTTTGCAGGTAATTGGACATAAAGAAAAACTGAAACTGACCTGATGATGGCGCTATAGGGATGGTGAATCTGTACCAGAATGTATGGCAATCCACCCCCAATGGTTGATCAGATATTTTACTGTGAACCAAAACTGCTAGTCTAACTGATCAAATTGAAAGAACGGCTGCAAAGTTCTTACATAAAATCTTCAGTTTCACATTTAAATTGTAATTTATTTTGCTTATAATTTGGCATTCTAGTGTGTTTTCACCACAAAGTATTATTTTTGAGTCAGTATTTATTTCATTAAGCTCTATTTTAATAGCAAATCTGGAAGGTTGCTATGGAGATTATACTGAAGCAGGAAGTGATCTTAATGAAGTCATCACTTTGTTCTGGAGAGCAGTCTAATTACCCAGAGAACACACAGACTGCCCACTGCTTATTTTGGCCTCAGGCTAAACACACACACACACACACACACACACACACACACACACACACACACACACACACACACAGAAACACACACACACAACCATGTGCACTGAAACAAGCACTACACAGGCATGAATAAACACACACATTCATTTGGTGTTTAGAGGATCAATCCTCAAATTGACAGAGCTTGAGAAAACTCAAGGGATGGAAATGGTTATTGATTGGCCCGGTGCGACCACAGAGAGCCGCTGTGTGTTCAGCTGCTGCTTACGAGTCCGAGGACACGCTCAGCGGAGATGAAAGCCAGCCAGGCGCTTTGAGACGTTTTTTTTTTTTTTTTTTTACTCAGACGTTTATTACTGAATGCAAAATCGCTCCAGTGGTTTGTTGGCTGCAAGGAAGCCAACAGCACACAAAACAAAACAGGGAAGTGAAACGGATTACGTCCACCTCTGTGGATTTGGTGGCATTTCAGTCTGCAAAATCCTCCTCTCCTTGGACGCTCACATGACCTCCATGTCTGCAAAGCCGACACAAGTTTGTCTGAATGAAAAGTAACACACCACTGGAATGGACACGAAAGTTAATTTATAACCTCGGAAACTCTAGATTGAGAAGAAAAAGAAACTGCATTTTAAGAAATAAAAGAAGAGTTTCGAATTTTTTGTCTGAATACCTTGAGCATATGTCAGTTTTGAGGTCATAAAGAAAGTGAATAAACCATCAGATCCTGTAAAAATCTTTTCTTCCTGTTGAAGTCATAAAATGAAGCTCTCAGTTCTTTGCCTGCCAACCTGTGATACTTGTGTCACTCCTGTCCTGATTTATTGTGTAACCAAGCGAAGCCTCTGGCCTTGTTTCGCTTGTAAAACGCTGAAAAGATTTTGTTGTCGTCTGACACATCCAGGTCAGCCTCTCAGGCTCTGTTAAGTGATGGAACAGGTGCTATCAAAGCAAAATACTCGCAACTCCCTCGGTTACAAACATTTATCAGTCAATGGCAGCTGATGGAACCGGAGCCGCGCCACTTAGATATCTACAGGAAGATTTCCACATTGTATGAAAGGTTTTAAAAAGTACATAATAAATAATGAGCATGTTATTCAGTTATTATTATAAAGGTTTTCAGAGGAGAGATTTTGTGACCTGTGATCATCTTAATGTATAAATTCACTCTGACAGAAACAAAAATATATACAAAGCTCAAAATTTCATCATTTGCTAGCACGAAACAAGATAATAGCATCCATCTTTTTTTTACAAATGATCCAAATCACAGATTTTCCATAAGATTTCTGTGTCCATGGACTTTAAGCCACAAATGTAAAAGTAAATATAAGGACATTAACATTTAACAGTAAGTGAATCATCAGTTAATTTTAATTTAAAGCTAAAAATTTCGATTTGAAACATATTATAATGTCAAGATTTGACCTTCCAAGCCTTAATTTTTTTTTTTTTTTGGCTTTTGGGTTGTATCTCTTGCAGTAATGCAACTTGTCTTGACCCCTGGTGCTGCAAAATGAGGCCAACACTGAAGGTTCTTAAAGCTGCAGTTACTCTAATGGCCACTAGAGTCTGGCTTCAACAGTGAGTCAATCCCCATAGACTCCAATGTTAAAATGTCCAACTTTACAGCAGAAATGAACATGTTTACAGACTGGTAGAAAACAGTTTTGGTCTCTAGAGCAAATTTTCCTCCTTCATGACAGCTGTTTATATAACTCACCTGTTTACATTTTATTAAGGCTTAAAGTTATGGAGAATTGAGGGCTTGGCCTCTTTGAATGACAGGTGGATGAGCGTATGCTTGCCACAAACCAGCACCGAAGTCTCAGCTCCACACATGCCCCACCTTTTTTTGGATTAGCTGGGGGTTAGGGGCGGAGTCAGCACTGCCAAGATGGCAACAGTGAAGCAGCTCACTCTGAGCTTCCAAACCGCTCTTCACAAACCTGTGGGTGACTCATGGACACGATGTCCATCTTTATTTATAGTGTATGGTCTTCACTAGGCTTTAAGAATATTTAATGTTATCATGCAAAACTTTTCACCTTTGGAAGAAGCTCTTATCTGCCCAGTGTGTTTTTTGATATGACCACAGGAGGGTGCCAAAGTCAAGAATTTAGAGGTCCTCTCATTGACTGCAACAAAGCTACTAATTATACTGGGAAATAAATGAATAAATAGAAATTTAGAGAAGTGCTAGAGAACATGCTTCATCAAAAATTTTAAGTAAATGTGAATTGGATGTATTATTGTAAAAAAAATAGCATTGTACAGCATGTTTTAAAAATGCTAAAAAGTCCTGAACACATAACAAAACATCAGTTTTTAGATTTATGACTCAAACACAGATGACAAACAATAAGCTAAAGCCTAATGAGCATAAAAGTGTTGATTATCAAGGTATCAAATGTCACTTGCACTTGAAAAGACGAGCACACCTGACCACTTCTCTTCGTTTACACACAAAGACAGTGGATCCTGCTTTCTGTGGTTAATGTGAGCGATTGGATTTGTCAGATGCGTTCGCTGCCTCAGCTCTGTTTCCTCAGACGGATAAAAGACTTAGGGAGGCCAGGGACAAAAGCAGCGGCTCGCCAGTGAACCCCAAGGCCTGTTTGGTATTTACATGGTCCCAAACCTGCTGCCTCTGCTGAAAACAGCAGCCTGAGCCAGACAGTCCTGTCTGAGCCTCCAGCCTCAGAGAAGCTCTGTCCTGATATGTTTTCTTAGGCACAGACAGGACCTTGATCGTCTCTGAAATAATGCTAACTTGTCCATCCTGTTTCTTTATGAAGTCATAAAATAAAAAACATGGAGACCCATCAGTTTCAGCCCTCGTGATGACTACTCTGGGAGCTCCATGATCCACAGGGACTGAGCTTCGGTCTGTATCCCAGTAAGTAGCTTTGTGAAGGGGCATGAATCGACTCGCCCAGCATGTCTTCTGGGGCAAATTTAATGAAGTCTAATGGCTGTCGCAAACAGTTGGAGTTGGATGTGACTGAGCTAAACACCACCTGAACTGTACACTGTTAAACATATTCCTGTAGTGATGTCTTGTGACCAATCAACACGCTACATGCTAGTCTTATTTTTGTATTTGTAGACATTATCCCTGTTGATGAGAGCATTTTACTTAAAAGTCTATTGGTTTTGAGCTACATATAAACACACCTAGTCATGTTTTTTTAGATCTTCGGATGTTACAAATCCAGAGAGAACAGGAATATGATTTATATTTTTCTTTATTACCTCCAAACGATGATCATAACCAATAAAGAATGATGGCTAAGAAAGGTTGAATGAAACGTCAAATTGTAGGTATCTTTTTAAATCTCCTAATTTCTGGTTGCTTTAGTCACCAAAATTGCATGAGCTCTGAAAATGAGTCAGAAACAACCACTACCTTGTGAGAACAAGAAGATGTCACCATATAAGAGAGTTACTGTTAGCTAACATATTTTAGCAGTTCAACTTAAAGATGTGGACAACGGATTTTCCCACAGATTAATGAATACAGCACAATGACATTTTTTCATTTCTAATCAGGGAAATCCCAGATTCAGATAGTCAGGGTCTGAAGGTTGTTTTAAATTCACTGAGGTTGACCAGTTACTGTACTTTCTAATCATCCTGCACATCAAATATTTTCTTTTCTTTTAAGTTAGGGAATTCAACATCTTGTTCATGGTTTTCTGAATATAGCAGTAGCACGGTGACATTTTAAATACTCTGATGATGGAGATGGAGTGATCCAATAAAAATGTAGCTGATTTTCAGATAAACACGGAAAGAAACCAAATCCTGCATGGTTGGATGGTGGGTCCAGGTGGGTGGGGCTTGGGGCATGGCTGAGAGTGGTGACAGCTCTGTTGTGACATCCCAAAGTTCCAGAAGTCTTGACAGCTGTTTTTAAGGCTCAGTTTCTGAATACAGGCTGTGTGCATTTCTCTGTGGACTGAGGCTTTGATACTTTCACAGTATTAATATAGAACCTAGACCTGATCTATAATCAAACTACACATGGACATCTACCTTTAGACTATATGGGACTTTTAAATCATAACTTGACTGTGTTTTTACCACTCACCACTACTTTAAAGTGTCATGTACATCTATATAACATCTCATGAAACCATAATGTTTGGTGGAAGTATTGTTATGTGATGCACATTGATTTGCCTTGTCTGCCTCTTTCAAACATCAGACCGCGTTAACTGAGACTTAAATGATTTAACAGTTGGGAGAGCTGTGAGGGGCCTTCGGAGTTGACAGGCGTCTTCAATACTTCTTCAGAAAAATGCAGGGTGACACATTGACTTCTGAGTTCAGTATGAACGCTGAAAATCGACCCAACGTTGAACTTTAAACACTCAACACATTCCTGATTGATGTGGCATAAACAGAGACGCTTGTATAGGATCCATATTCAGCCTCACCGCGTTCAACCAGTGGTCTCTGAAGTTGTGTGATTTAAAGTCACAAGTTCAGGTCTCAGTGTTTGTCTTGGCTCTTTCAATCCTGATCCAGATGATGCTGAATGCAGAGAGTAGAAAAAGATCCTCCTGAACAGAACTAGCAGAAATATATATATATATATCAAAGCTGTGTGTGGAGAGTCTGTCCTGGTTTTCTTCTTGCTGCAAACAGCATGGAGGAAGCATTTTTTGGGTCTAGTTGAGTTCATTTTACTTTGTGAAGGATAGCAATCCACAAATCTACAGTCCTTGTTTGGCAAAATAATGCTTCAGTGCACAGGTAGACTACCAAAAGTTACCTTTTTATTTTTAAATAGTCTATGAAAAAAGTCAGATGTAACATTCTCAAAAGCTTCTTTTGTCCATGACTGAAGAAGATGATACATTTCCCGATAGAAAACTGAGGAAACGAGCAAATAAGCATCCGAGAAGCTGGAAAATCTATCATCACTCCTAGTTCTCCAGTTGGAGCAATCAAACCTTCTGTTTTCACTGTAAAACACAATACCTTTTTATATTTCTATCCCAGTTTCTGTCACTTCATTGTCCACCAGGTGGTTTGCAGTAACATGCACATTTGATTTTAAAGCACAGATGTGTATCAAACTCATGTTGGTTAAAGATCAAATGGACTCCTGCAGAACCAGAAGCCTATAGAGACCTGAATCACTGCAACTAAGAACCTCCATGCACAAAATCACAGATTTAGATCATTAGAAACTTTTATGTATTTAAAACCTTCCAGGACATGTAAAACGGAACAAGCGGATTGGGAAATGTTGAAGTTTATTAAGAACAAAACAATCAAGTATGAATCCAAGTCGTAACTGTGATGCAGGTCTAGGTTTCTGAGTGCACAGGGACAAATTAAAAAGACATAAATACGTATAAAACAACTCCCAACCCAGATTTAGTACAGACTCGCTTCAACATCTGCTCTTGGAGCTTTGCCATCCTGAGCCACTGAGAACATGACGAGGCGTTTAGTAACAGTCTGGCAGACGTATCTCAACAAGGCGTCCTCAAATCTGGCTTTCTGGGTCACATCAACTTCACACTTTAAGTCCCTTTAGACAAATAAAGAAGCTGTCAGACAACAGTGGGAGTAAGCTAACTTCTAATGCAATCAATTTCCATAAACATCTGTTCAAAGCAGTGATCTGGGGCATGGGAATTCAAATCGAGGAAGACAGTCCTTCTTGTTGGCTCTAAGCATCAAACCTTCAGCTTTGACTTGCTCTTATAACTCCATCTCTTTCTCTTGTTTCTGACAGTGAAGGGAAACCTGTGCCACCTGTTATCGACCCATACAGCATAATGAAAAGATAAGACGAGGTGACACAGGAGAACAAACATGAACTTCAGGGGTAAATATGTGACTTATCCATATGAAGCAGAAGTTCGGAGGTCGGAGTTAACACAGAGTGCACAAGGCATCCTCTTTATTCATAGGAATGCCACATATGCATTATATTCTTTATTTTGGCTCCTCCAGTTCAGTCAGTGTTGATCGGAGCATATTTTACATTGTGTGGTTTTGTGATATAACAGGTAGGTCCATATCTACATGCTTTATATTCCACAAACACTATAACTAAACTGTTAATCTGTAGTCATTCTGCACATCTTTGCCAACTTGAATTCTGTTGTTTTTCATTTATGGCCGCTTCATGCCACTTTTCCAAGTGATGCATCTTTATCAGGGGAGTTATTCCTCAACAGATGAAGTCATTACTTTCACAGCAACAGAGGGACATTTGTTCAGTAACAGCAGTAGTGCTGTGTTAAAACAGATCTATCTGATATTTAATGAAAGGCCACTAAATGTTTAACACAACTCCAAGGAAGCATTGATTTGATGATTTGCAAGTCAAAAGACATCGGGGTTAGAGCTGGTTTTTGGTTTCTTAGTTACATCTAGTCCTGTTTCATCAGAATTGAAATAACTACATTTCATAAGCAGGAAGTTTGTCATCTGAATTCTTATGTGGCCTGTTCATTAATTTGTGTTAAATGGTAAATGGACTGTACTTAAATAGCACTTTTCTAGTCTTATCGACCACTCAAAGCACTTTACAATGCACACAGATATAGCGCTTCTTTGCCACACACACACACTCACACACCACTGATACATCGGGGGGGCAATTAGGGGTTCAGTATCTTACCCAAGGACACTTCGAAATGCAGACTGGAGGAGCTGGGGATTGAACCACCAGCCTTCCTTTTTCCCTTGAACCACTGCTCACAAACTGAGACTGTCCTCACAAAGAAAACAACAGCAACAGATTTTTACAATCAAGTGCCAAAGACTTTTAGCAGCCGTAGGAATTCTAATTCTTCTTCGTTGGAGGCAAAGGAGGAAGTTGTGTGATTTTGGTCAGAGAAACAAAGCCCAGAGGAGGAGGAGGAGGAGCAGGAGGAGGAGGAAGAGGAGGAGGAGGAGGAGTAGGAGAAGGTGGTCAGAGTTGATGGTTACCAAAATTTGCTTCATGTTTCCCACTCATAGTTACGGCTAATATTTAATGACTACAATCGCTCTGACCATTTGAACCCACACCGTGATCATAACCTTATACTGACCAAACCTCAGAGGTGTCAGATCAGAAGATCTTAAATCTCTTTTGCAAGAGTGATTTCTAACAGATCTGGAAGGTACACACAAATCACATCATCCTGTCCAACAGGAGTGTCAGATAAGAAAACTACAGTGGTTACAAATGCCATATTTTCTTGTTTAATTTGGAGGGCTTCCTGTTGTTCAGTCCTGCACTCCTGCTGCACACAATGGTGTTAGGACGACGGGGGTGTAGACAATGCTGCCTTTAGGGTCACAAGGGGTCAAAAAGTTAAATCTGTCACTGTTTTTTCTGCCTTTTAGATACATTTGGAGGAAACATCGTCTGACAGGCCTTTAAATATGATTTCTCATGGTGTGTTTGACACAGATTTGTTTCACCCCATAGTGAAAACTGTTTAGTTTGGTCAGGCTCATGAAAACTGTTCTGGTTCTGTTCTGGATGGCTGACAGTCTGTTGTCATTAGCAGCAGGAGTGAACCGAGTGAACATTAAAAGTCTCCTTGTTAACGCCAGGCGAAGCTGCTGTTAATGAAGTTGATAGGAAACACATTAATGCTTTAAGCTTTATTATGCACGGCTGCACAATTTCCATGCATCTCAGTGGGCTCCGCCTACAACCTGTGTTTGATTTAAGAATACATGCATGTTATATCAGGATTATATTGGTCAGGTGGCTTTTTTTCTGTGACTCTGTGTGTTTCTATGTGTGTGTGCAGGTGATTGGCTGAACTGTGCACACACAACATGGATAACTATATGCACATTTAGCCAGTGCACATTCATATATTCATGAGCAGCATCGGCAGCATATCAGAGATATGGTTTGAGTTCCCAGTGCAACCAACAGATATCTGCTTTTTATTGGCAGGAAACCAAACTCTGAAAGTGAAAGGTTTTAATCCTACACAGAGAATTTATACCTACACACACACACACACACACACACACACACACACACACACACACACACACACACACAGCAGCAGCAGCTGCTCACAGTTCAAAACATGTCTGATATTCAGAAGAAACATAAAGAACATCCGAGGACATTTGATAGTCCAGAATATTCTCATTGTAAACTGCAGCCACAGAAGTTTAGAGGTACAGAAATCAGATATGATCTTTCTGAATGAGGTGTAACTTTTTTTTTCTCTTGACTCCTCCTCATCCAGCAGATCTGTCAATCCTCTACCGACTGCACTGACTGGTGCTGTACATCGCTAGATTTAGCTTCGCCATCTAATCTTCAGATGTGTTACCACTGTCATTGCCACTTAAATTTCAGTGTGGTGGCACTCTAGTAGATAACAATTATTAAAAAGCTGGATGAGGTTCTTACATGTCACAGTATCCCAGTTTCTATTGGGCTATTCCAGTTACGTGCAGCTTATCCAGGTTTCTCAAGACCAGGATATGATATTTACATGTGCAACAAATTTACTGGGATACTAGTGTGCATGTAAATGTACTGAATAATAACCATTTTAATTTGATGTCAGATTTGTACATTAATATAAAGACCCCCTCTGATGAAGATCAAGTTTTTAACCTTGTTAACGTCCATATGATGTTTTATATAATACAAGATATCAAGAGCGAAATAATCAGTCAACCCCATGACTGAGTGTTTCCACCTTGAAATGCAGTGAACCAATCACAGTCTCATAAAAACAGGTTCAGACAGCCAGGGTTTCATACGTCACAAACCTAAGGAACCAATCCTGTCAACTTGTGTGGACGGGGGGGATGGGGAGGGGAGTTAGCATTCGCACAACCATTAACACTGTGTCAGCTACTGCCAGTTACAAGCTAACAAACAACATGAACAAATAAAAGATGCTAACTGTGCTAACTGTTCTGATTCATCTGCTAGTCTCTGGTTCTGGTCTCAACAGACTCCTCATCTGAGTCTGGGTCTGACTGAGGCTCAAACATGTGGCTGAGTCTCTCTGATGTTTCCTCCTCTAACCATCTTGATGCTCTCTGCTCTTTCACCTGTCCACCTGGAGACAGCAGGTGGTGGGCGGGGCTCAAGACCTGATCCAGATTTCTCAATGAGGAAGTAAGAGGAGATGAGTTTCAGATCTAGTTTTTTTTTCCAGATTTCTTTTTTTCACTTTTTATGTGTGAAAACCATGCTAAAACAAAATATTAGAGTTTAAAACATGTCTGGAGAAGAACTTTAATATTTCATGTTAAATTAACCTGGTCTGCCCAAACCATTTCTAAAACTATGACATAAATTCTTTATCCACTTTACATAAAATATTTCTGTAACCTAATTCCCGTTACGATGAGTGAATGTCTTTTGTACCTATCTTTTGACTCCAGCTGCTATGAATTGCTGTAATCTATAGTTGAGCATAGCATCAACCTGCACACATGCTTGACCTTGATGCAACATGCTACAAGATCTACCCTCCACTGCCTCTGACTCTCATTTAAGATTAAAACATGCAGTAAATGTTGCACAGTTTTCCCAGGAAAACCTCAAAGTCTTTGACTTTTGCTGCTTGTGGGAGGAAAATGAAACCATGTCCTGCTTTTTCTTCTGCCGCCGTGTTGCAGCAACGAACCATTCACAACCCAGCCTAAACAACAATACCAGTTGGATGCTTTGATTGTCAGTTTCATGGTGTGTTTCGGCTATGACGTCTGCATATAGGCTCAGCATCCCCTGGATGAGCATTAACATGCATATACACGGCTTCTCAGTTCAGCTACATCCGACTTTACAAGCATCCTCTCTGTTTATACACTCTGATTTAATTTAATGCAATAATAGGCTGCTGTTTGGCAGGTGTCCATTTCCTGGTTGGCCTGATAGTAAAGCTGCCAAAAAAGTCAGCATAATAAAAACAGTGCATGCAAAGAAAAATGAAACTCAGAGGTTTCCAAGATTTTTCTTTTTCAATCCAACAAACAATTCATCCATGATGTACTGAGGCATCATGTTTTTAAGCAGGATTGATGGCGAAACCGTCTGTGGGAGTTTCAGTTGAAGCTTGGTGTACATGTGGGATAGTTGTTTCTTTTACTACTAGACTGGTTTTATTTTCCAAACAGAGAAGTCACAACAGTGTTAAAAAGAAAAACCTTTATCAGTCAAGCTAACTTTTCCCAGTTCCTGTGTTGTGATGACTGATATTTAATGCCCATGAAGTTCCTCTAATGCCCATAACGCCCCCAGTTCTTGATAAAAATGCAAAAGCATCACAGTCTCATTGGTCTCAATGTCTCATTTCACTTCTGCTAATGTGACTGTAAGTGGTGGTGTTAAAAATGATTGTTCCAGTAAAAGGATATTAAGGTTTAAAAAAAGAAGAGTATGATGGTTCGGGGGTTGATCATTTATATCTGTCAACATCATCGCAGCGTCTGTGTCTCTTCTGGCTATAAACAGCTGATGTGATAGTGCTAAAACTAGTGCTAAACCACTGGTTTATTGATTTTTGTGGTAGATTAACTCTGAAACAAGCTAAAAGACAATTTCTTAATGTGTTAGCCAATAGCTGCCTATATCCATGTCCAGCAGATACAGAGCAGCATGATCCACCTGGTGAATATAAGTCCAGTATTTACTCTCTTTTAGCTCTAGTTTGGTCTCCTCCAACTCCTGAGGAACATATCTGGTTCTTTGGGTGTTTTCCATTTTCTTCACTAGTTAGTCCCCGGCTTTGTCTGTCTGCTGTTTGATGCTGGACATTTAAAGTTCAGTGGGTTTATCAGAGCTGAAAACAGGGATTTTTTTCTTCATCATCACACTGACAGACCGTCTGATCAATGCACTCAGTGAATGAAAGGCATCATCAATGAATCCACAAATAAGCTCTGTCCTTTCAGTTAATATTACACAGTATGATTGTCAGAGTGACTTTTTGTGGGGAGCCCTGTTGACCCTTATCCCAGTGAGAGTCCTCACAATTATAGAAAAGCAAACATGTGCATGTTTTTAAAGTAAGGAGGTGATCACTGTGAAAACAGTGTGAGCCGTCCTCAGTGTGACAGTCTGTGTTTCTGCAGAAGGCCACAGAGGCAGCGTGACGCATGTGCTGAGACACACACACACACACACACACACACACACACACACACACACACACACACACACATACTTGCACATAAAAACACAAGTACTTTGGCTTATGTGTGCACAGATAAACACACACACACACTGTTTATTAATGAGGACAGTGTGTCTGAGAAATATGTGACCTCTGACTGGCCCACGTCTCTGCTCTTTGCTAACATACACACACACACACACACACACACAACACACACACACACACACACACACACGCAACAACACCACACACACACACACACACACACACACACACAGCCATCCGTCAGCCTCAAGGTTGCCATAAAGAAAACAAGAAGGGGCCCTGCATTGCAAAATGTAAACTCAACCAAACATCCACATTTAAAGAGACAGCGCGTCAGCAGGGTATCAGGCATGACTCGGGTCCAGACTTTCTTTCTTCAGATGAATCCAGCTGTGGTTGTTAGGTGATGAACAAGTCAGAGGGTAAATGTAGATGTTTAGGCAGACTGGAAAACCTGGGCTGATGTTTTGACATGTGTCTTCGCTGACTGTTTTTTGAGTGATCCAATAAAAATACAGCAGATTTCAGGTAAACACTAAGAGAAACCAAATCCTACAAGGTAGGATGGTGGATCCAGGTGAGAGGGACATGGCTGAGAGCAGTGACTACTTTGTTGTGACATCACACAGTTCAAGAAGTCCCGACGGCTGGTTTTAAGGCTCAGTTTCTGAAGAGGCTTTGATACTTTCACAGTATTAATATAGAACCTAGACCTGCTTTATAATCAAACTACACATGGACATCTACCTTCTTTATACCATATGGGACCGTTAAGTCTGCTAGTCAATTTCCATGTTAAATAAAAATGAACTGAAAAAAACAATAAATAACCGAAACCTGAAACCTTGGGATGTTCATACTGTACTCATATATAGAGTATATTAGTTACAGTGAATGGTGCAAAATAAGGGGTTGGCTCTTTAAAGCTAAAGAAGATAATTGCCTGATGACCAAAATGAATAGCAGCATGGATTCTGCAGAAGGTAAAATAACCTGTAGTTTAACACATAACTCTCACTCATTAAAACGTTCCCTAGAAACAACTGAGAACCCGAGTGAATCCTGACTGGTCTGATTCATTGGGTTCTAACGTTCCATGCAGGCCCAGGGTCGGGGGACTGAATTTAGGTCCTGATGTTAAACATGCTGACAACCCACATCTTCAGACTGCCTCATGAGTCATCACTTGTTTATGAGAAAAACATGCAACACAGAATACGCTCTACAAGACGCCGCCGGGCGGGAGTCCTCGCTGGACGCATGAATGAGCTGAATGAGCTCAAGAGTTCATTCCTCTGTATCTTTTTGTGCAGGGGTAGACGACCTGTGGCCTCGTTTTAATCCACTGAATACACTTCACATACTGGATACTCTGTATTCTCCAGAAACCGAATATTGAGTTCCGGCTGAAACGATCCGGCCCGTAGCCATAAATCAAGGACTCTTCCTGTGAGAGACAGAAGTTACTGTATCTCTTACTGTATCTCCACCTCCCTCCTTCATCAGCGTGAGCTCAGGGTCAGACCATATTTGGTCTTTGTTTTTGATTGCCTTCGGTACCAGATGGGCGGTGTTTACTGCATCAGTGCAGTTCAGATGGTGTCAGGTAAATTGTCAATCCCAAAATAAGGTCACTGTATGATAGTCAGATAGTTTCCTGTCATCCAAACTCCTACGCAACAAACTCCACGACTGTCACCTGAGCAGGATACAATACACCATGAGTCAGACTTTGTTTATCAACCTGGGTTATCCTTCATAAGAGGACGAAGTCATCTAATCATGAAACAGCATCACATCATGCTGAGCAACGGGGGGGGGGGCATTTTTATGCCTTTATTTGTCAATAACAGAGGAGATAGACAGGAAATACGGGGAGAGAGAGTAGGGGAGTGACATGCAGTAAACAGTCCGACTGGCCTGGAGTAATCTGCACCTTATAACCACTTGGCCATCGGCAGTGTTGTGCCAGTTCACACTTAAAAAGAACAAGTTCAAAGTTCAGTTCATACAGATGAAAATGAACTAGTTCACATTCAAAGTTCATTTTTCAAATTTTGAACTAAGTTCACAGTTCCAAAAATGAATTAGTTCACGTTCATTTGTTCCGTTTTTTCTTTTTTAAAATAAATCGGCCACTATTCTTTTTCAATAGAACCTCCTTCACCCCATCCTTCACCAGCCCCACATCATTGCCACTCCCAAACTAAATGAATTATTGTATAACACTGAAGAATCACAGACATGAGTTACATTTAAAATCCGTATATAGATATAATCCGTCTGAGTCTTCACTTGTTTGTTCATAAAAGTTCAAATGCTCAAACAAACTGGCTTCAGCAGTACTATGCATCTGTACCGCTAACACCAGCCTTGCTGGGCCTTGTCTATGGAGACGTCATGTGGCAACTATGAACCTGTTCAATGAACGCCGTGCATTGCACAACACTGGCCATCGGGCCCCACAAACTTACATCTTCATTGCATGACCAGACCAAGGCTACAAAACAACCTGAAACACTTCTCACTCGTCTGCTTGTATCTGTGTTTTGGTCGAGGACTGAAGACAAATCTTTAATCTGTGTGTTAATCTACAGCAGAAAATAGTCCCCAGCAAATGTACTGTTTCCTCCCATCTGAGTAATGGCAGATAACAACTACAGTGATCGGCTTTTTCAAAAAAAAAATTGAACCTAATATTTGTGGTTTGTGAGCCTTTTTTAAAAAAAAATAAAAATAAAATGATGTCTTTACTCTTATCCAGAAATGAGAGCCACATTGATTGTTGGTTTTGGTCTTTTGATGGGCTTTGCTGACAACAGGGAAAATATAGACTAACACCAGCAAAGAGGAAACTCTCATTAAATTATAAACAGGATCCACTTCTTGTGGTTCTTTAGCAGCTCCGCCTCCCACCTATTTACAGGACTGTACTTGTGATCTACTGTCAAACCACTTCTGGTTCTCTGTTATATCATCTATTGCCACTTTATAAAAGACACAGAGAATCCTCTACACTCTGTTTACATAGATTTCATTATACAGCTTTCATCAGTATCTTTGGCTGACAGATTCTTAGCAGCCTTTTCAAAGAACTTCATCTCCTTATCTGTTCTGCTCATCTGTCTTTGTCTCTGAAGTGGTTTTAAGCAGTCGGCCCCCGTCAGCAGGTCCTGCTTCCATGTCACCTGGTAAATGTCGCAGCGTGGCCTCCACAAATCTTCACTTTCTACATATCAGGCTTTTAGCCAATGCCCTTCCAAATAAAGCAAGGAGGAGGAGAACAGTTTTGTCTACTAGCAGCACTACAGAAACCACTGACAGAGGTCAAGGTGACAGCGCTTCAGCAATAAAAACCCTCCTGAGTGACTGTGAAAGACCTTGAAAGAAGAAAACGAGTGAGGCTGAAAGGCTATACAAGTTTGAACCAAAAGTACTTTACTTTTATATTAAATGCTGTTACTTTTCCTACTTTTTTTAAAAAGAAAAATTTCTTTCCCACACATTATTTTCATTATTACAAAGGCACATTCAGTGGATAAGCCTCAGTCAAACTGACAGAAGTTCACTTGAAATTCTTCTGTAGTCTGTAGTTTTCCAGAGATAATCCAGGTCCCACTGAACTGTAGGGAAATAAGACCTGTGGCTTTTGATGTAATGGTGAAACCTCTTGGGTGTGAAACCTTGATTGAAGCTAAGCTTGATATCACTTCAGTGAAATGAACAAGCAGACAAAGAATATATATAGATCTATATACAGTATATGGCTAAAAGGAAAGTTACACTGAGAAGAAATTAAGAATATTTCTCCTTTATATGACTCTGAAGTTACTTAAGGGCAAATCTAAGAGGAATCTTTACAACATGCAAGGCATTAGGGTTGCCTGACAGACCCAGCGGAAGGTATTATCCTTCTTGCTAGCTAGGAAATTAATAAATAATCTCGACAGTAAAGGGGAAAATGCTCCAGGGTTTGTTAATTAAACTGATGTAGCTCTGTTCTTTTGCGTCTATTAGTTTAAATAAAGTTTATTTCTGTGATACAAATGTAAAAATCTCTGCAAACCTCTAAAATGTAAAATCAATGAATATGAAAGTGACAAGCTGAGGCTAAAAATACACATATTATACTGCACCTTTCGTTAATGCTGCAAACCTAATCTCTAGAGTATGTCATCTGATTTTGATAACCACCTTTAATGATCCTTTCAATATCCAGCACTTTCCAATGTCTGTTTTACCCAAACACTAACACAAAATGTTCCTCCAATTTCTTAAACATGCAATAAATGCTCCTGAACTGTGACCACTTTAAACTTTTTTATGGAAATCTATAACATAACCTCATCAAATATACAGCTAATGGTGATCTGTATGAGATAACATGATAATTATAGCCCCTCGTGATTAGCTGACTGGAAACATGCTAGCAGATTAGCTTGCTGGAGCTAGTGCTAGCTTGACTGTCTCAGTCCCCTTGGCAGCAAATCCTCAAAACTGTTCTTTTCTTCGTACAAAATTAAACTTACATGAATTCTATACTATACACTACCCTGCTTCTGCTGCTGTCCTATGGGCAGACTATTTCAATACAGTCAGAAATGTGCCCTTTTAACCTAAAAGCTAAAATCTGACTGACAGGTTTAATGACGTCAACAATGCTTAATGACCAGCGGAGAAAAGGTCAGATACGAGTGGTGTTGAATGTCAAATTAAATTGGAAATAATGAAGATAAACTGTAATTCTCCGCTGTGTTTGTGGATGTTGGCTGCCAGCCTCATTCTTCTCTCATATACAAACTGGAACCTTTTAAACAAATGAAGAAGAGCCTGCTGAGCCATCGTCTCAGCTTTGCTTTCATGCCTCGTCATTTGGTTTATGTAGTTTATCGTGGACATGAGCCAACAGATTTCCATAGCTTGTGCATTTTTTTCCTACCCGAGTTGTCATGAACTTGATGAACCTTGATATGACAGCTCTGGTCTTGAAGTCTAGAAAGCTTCACGTCCTCTGAAAATGGCGCTGAATCAGCTCTGGTAAGCACTAGTTCTGTCTGGATGAGTTTTAAGATAAGAAATAAAGTAAATAAACTTATGCCTGTCAGATGTATGTATATGTATGTGTATGTATGTTATAGTTTGTTCTACTTGAAAAAATGGGAAAATAAATTTTTTAATTAATAACCTCCAAAATGCCGAAGCAGGAGAACAGCCCATAAAAATAGCACTGAAGCATTTATTTACCTCTTTATGAAAATTAATGTGCGTGTTCCCAAATAATTTCTCCAAAAATAGCAGCAAAGTCCTCAGAGGACTCACATCCTCTGAGAAATCATGGCTCTCTGGAAATAGAAAGTGGACCAAGTCCACTTGAAACAGAACATTTCCTCCTGAAAACAGTGTCATTATCTGTAATTATTTCAAGAGTGAGATTTCTCCATGAGGAGAAACAAATCCCTGAATTGCATCATATATTTTCTTTATTTAAGCAGTTAAAAATATTAATCTTAACAGAAATAATTCATATTATGTTTAGGTATTTTTGAGATGATCAAGGAAATTTTATTACATAATAATTTATTACTGTATTTTAATTGGTTGTAGTAAATAAGAGCATAGCAGTAACCCAACAGCTGCCCAGAACACACTACCCTAGCAACCATTTACTTCTGCTTTAGGTCAAAACACCAGAAACACTTTGGCAACCAATCAGCAACCTACTACAAGTACCCTAGCAACACCCTTAGCCACACTCAAGCAATGCCATTGTTAAACTGTTGCAAAATGCTACTGAACATTACAGATTCAAACCAGAGACATTTAACAAAAATACAAGAATATTGAAGAAGTTTCCATCCAAATGTTATGATATTTTAATCAAATTTTGAGAAGACAGGCAAAAGAAAATTCAAATTAATGTGTGTTTCCATCCACTAGCATTATGTAAATATTAAGAGTTGGTCAAGATAAATAGTTTGGGTGAACCTGATTTTCCAGGCGGATGCCATTAAGCCACAGACCACAACAAGATGATGTAGTTAAAAGACGTTATTGAAGGTAATCTCATTGCACAGTCAAGCCACAACAAAAGACGGAAGACAGAGTTTGGTAGTTTCTTTCTTAAAATTTGGTTTAAACTGGTGAAAATTATCAACTGGCAAAACATTGTTGCCTTCTTTCTGCTTGAGAATTATTTGTACTTTTAATAAGCAGCTAAATGGAATTGAGCTAACATATCGTTTATATTATTAACACCTGTAGTTTTTTGTACTTTCACATGTCAAACGTCGTCTGTCATGGTTGTCAGAGCAGAGTTATCGCACATTTTTGGTAAAGCCATACCCAGGTTTCTAAGCCCCTCCCTCACCCAGCTGGAACTGGACAAATCATTGGACAGCTAAGAAATACAGCACTAGTTGCTATAGACAACCAGAAGTACACAGCTGGAGATTAGCGGACAATCTTGTATGAAACCATTTAAATGTAACTTTACTGCATCACTTATGGATCACTGCATGGAGCTGATGAGGTAATTGTTTCACTCACAGGACCTGAGATGGAGGCTCAGACGTGTTCTGCCCTACATCCGCAACACTGCTGTGGCATGAAAATGTCACAGCTAAATGTTGGTCTTTTGAGTAATTACCTCAAAAGGGCAGGTGGAGACACAACTCTACACTGTAGACACATTTGCCTGGAGACACATTTAGCATAGACACCACCTCTGTATTTGTTATTTGCATGCTGACTCTTTATTACACAGCAATGCAGATTTGTAATATTATGTTTTTTATTAACTTTTCCATAAATGTGTTCATGAGGGGTTACCTCTGATTGCTCCTGTATGAAGGGTTTGGTTTTATTTTGTCATAAGACAACACACACATTACACACTTGTCCAAATTTTCAAAAAATGAAACGTGCGCAGGGATACATAAGAGTTTTTTTTTATTACTCTTTGTTGACTCTCAGGATTAGTCCCTGGTAAGAATAAAAAGGAGGCATCCACTCTAAAGGAACATGGATGCATGACATATTTAGCAGGCCTTCAAAGGCCACAGGGTCATAGTGGCCTCTGTGTAGAAGGGTTGAGCACTATCCTATCGAAGTTTGTTTTCATTCCTTGTGTGGGCACAGCTCAGTGGCATTTCTGCTGATATCATGGAATGACGTTGAAGTTTTACACAAGTCATTACTTCTTGAAGCAGAATCAATGTTTCTTTTGCCTTAAAAGCACCGAACCATCCTGTTAATAAAAACAATATAACAAATATGCTCTGACTTCATGTTTTATGAGAAGAAAGAAAAAAAGGTCAAACTTAAAGGTCCCATATAGTCTAAAGGTAGATGTCCATGTGCTGTTTGATTATAAAGCAGGTTTAGGTTATATATTAACACTGTGAAAGTATCAAAGCCTCGGTCCACAGAGAAATGCACACAGCCTGTATTCAGAAACTGAGCCTTAAAACCAGCCGCCAGGACTTATGGAACTTTGTGATGTCACAACAGAGCAACAGAGCAGTCACCGCCCTAAGCTAAGCCCTAAGCCCCGACCACCTGGACCCACCATCCAACCTTGCATGATTTGGTTTCTGCTATATTTGTATTGGATCAGTCAGAAAATATTCCTCACTTCAGATTGGCTCACCAACCTGTTGTTACTAGAGCTCCAGAGAGAAGCCTGAGAGAGGAGAAAACTACACTGAGATGGTTCTTAAACCACAAATATATCTTCTTATAGATCAACACTTCAAATAAAACACAGTAGAAGAGGAAAATATTGTCATGGTTTGCTATGGCAGACACCTTTTGTTAGTTTTGTTTGTACTTTTCGCACTTCCTGTTTTATTTTGTAATTGGTTTCCTTGTGTGTCAGTGTTTTTGCTTCCTGTCTTGGTCCTGTTTCTGTGTGGTGATTGTCTGCCCCGCCCTAATGTGTTTCACCTGTGTGCAATCACCCTTGCCTCCCTTGTCTATATAGTCTTTGTGCTCCCCTTTGTCTGTGTCGGTTCGTCTGATGTCTCATTGTTGTCTCTGGGTTTGTCCTTAGCCTGTTCGTGTCTGTTGATTTCTGGATCTTCCTCAAGCTGTTCAAGTCTGGTTTGTCTTTAGTCCGTTCATGTTACCTGTTCATGTTACCTGTTGTCATCCCCTGTGGTTCCCTGTGCTTGTGTTAGTTAAATAAACCTGTCTGCACCGTCTCCCATGTGTTGGCTGCATTTGGGTCCAGCCTTACCCTGACAAACCCTGACAGCCCTGACAAATATGGAGCTTTAAATTATAATTTTACCAGTTGTAGACTATATTTTGTAGATACAATCCAGTTGCATTGCTTTTAACAACATTTACTATTTAATGTTTGGTTAATATTGTGCAAGACTATGGATTAACAACCATGCTAAGTAGGCAACTCAGCTCAAGACCCCCATGGACCCCCAAAAGCCCCAGGGTCCCTGTGTGACAATTGGTTTGGGGTCATTTAACTGTAAATTTGAGAACATAAACCACTAAAGCACATTATCAACTGACATGATAAAGGCCTAGATGCGGGTCCTGCTTGATGACCTGATCTTGATGCCCTATTTTGTAGAGGGTCACTGCCTCCATTAATGTGTTTAATTAAATTACCTGTAACAATTTAGCACAGGAATACTGTGCATTGTAGCAGCTAAGTTTTGCTTTGGGGCCCCCTAATCTGTTCTGGTTGTTCTAATTAAGAAAGGACTTAGGAAAATATCATTTTGGTATTGGTACCAAAACTAACAAAAATATTGGCACAGCCACGCTCATATGGGATTAGTTTTATCCAGTGATTCACAATATGTTTGAAATTTTGACTTTACAAATGACAGATCTGGTAGACTAATTGGGAACTTCAAATTCCCAGGTAATTAACACCTGCTCTATGTAGGTATTGAGATCCCTGGGTGCAGCAAGGTACTGTCAGTGGGTATAATTATCACAGTGCTAACAGAAGCGTGCAAAAAGCACTTGCTGTTGATTAGGTCAGCAAGAGTCGACCACAGGGAGATAAAGTTGAAAACAGCTTCTTAGTTTTGGGTTTGACACTGGCCAGAGTCTTTCACACACACACACACACACACTCAGAGACCACGCAGACAAACAGATGTGACACTTTTGGCTGAGCACAGACAGCCTTACAGAGAGATGACATTTGTTTTGGTTGGATGCTCGGCCCTTCAGAGTCTGATGAGATTCACTGAGTCTGGGGATGAGAGGAACTGGTTGTGTGTGTGCACACACAACAGCTTCCTATACACGCTCAGGTTCAAATCTATGGGGGAACCAGGTAACAAAACAGAGGAGTTTAATAGCAGATAAAATAAGATGATGATCAACACTTTCAAATCAGACTCTAGGTTCAGCATCTTGACCTGGTTCTCTTCAGGATTTTAGCAACATTTAGCTTGATGAGTGAATGTTAACTGTTTTAACTGAACCTCTTTCCTGTTGACTGGCTGGTACTTTGGGACTAAAACTTGAGCTTAGTTTAGGATGTAAACAATCCATCCAGAGGCTTTGATTTGGTTTATTTCCAGTTTTAAAGTAGCATTATTCAATTTGGGTTCAGTTTGCTGTGCAGGTAGTTTACAGTGAAGCTAGTGGAGCTTTTTTTGCCTGCTGCTGCTGAAGTTGAGGGCAATGATAGCAGTGGGACTGAACTATATATACACAGTAAAGTTGTGAGTTGTATAATAAAAAATAATGAGCTGAGATGCACTAAAAAACTCTGCAGCACTGAGGGGAACTGCAGAGTCAGGTGATGATTCTCTCTGGGTTTGTTATTAAATGCGACACCTTTCCCGTTACACACACTGATTCATTGTTAAAGGTCTAATATTTTACATGCTTTTATTTGAAGTGTTGATGCATAAGAAGATATATTTGTAGTTTAAAGAACCAAAAACCATCTCAGGGTAGATTCACATCTCCTCTCTCAGGCTTCTCTCTGGAGCTCTAGTAACAACAGGTCAGTGAGCCAATCAGAAGCTAAGAGGCTCTGAGCCTTCTTCTAATTTGCTGACTAGTTTTCTGAGTGATCTAACCAAGCCAAATCCTGCAAGGCTGGATGGTGGGTCCAGGTGGGTGGGGCTTGGGGTTTGGCTGAGGGCGATGACTGCTTTCTTGTGACATCACAAAGTTCCAGAAGTCCTGACAGCTGGTTTTAAGGCTCAGTGTCTGAATACAGGCTGTGTGCATTTCTCTGTGGACTGAGGCTTTGATACTTTCACAGTATCAACATAGAATCTAGATCTACTTTATAATTAAACAACACATGGACGTCTACCTTTAGACTATATGGACCTTTAATATAAAAATATTGCTTCGTGCAGCTTTAAAATTATCTTTAAGAAAAACAACCAAAAAAAAAAAAAAAGCAATACATCATCATGAACGATTCCCAACTGACCTCAACATGAACCATATCATCCCTCAGAAATCAGCATTCAACACCCAAAATCTAACTCAATAATATATCAGTGACTATTGAACCAAATATGTAGACAGCGATAATTGAAGGCCTGAGCTGCTCACTGCCTTTTCCTTTGAGTGCACCCGTGGATGCTGCCAACCCTGCGAATGTTTTCAGTCTGGCAACCTTCCTCTCCGTCTACTAAATCGTGCGATGCACTGCAGTCCACTCAGTCTGTCAGAGACGCTCTGAATCCCCTCAATTAGGAGAGCTGCAAAGTGTAGCCAAAACACCCCGGTGTTTTCATACCAGTGAATCTGCCAAAGCAATTTATTTATAATACCAATTTATTAATTTTGTCTCTTGGTTTCAAAGGGGAAGCAAACACAAGCTGAAGTGCTAAACCCAAGAGCTATTAATTGATGCTGCTACGGAGAGCTGGGATAGTGAGTCATAATTTTATGGTTACCATGATCCACTTTGTATGTGGTTCATATGGGGGGTGATGGATTTAATTTGCCATAATTTATGCTACAAGTTTAGCAATTAGTTGTTCTGGACTAAAACAACACAAACAGTCATTCTCTCCATCCCCGTATAATGTGTCAAGTATGAAAATAGAAAATGGCACAGAATAATGAAGAGCAGTCGGTGCATGGTGATGCAAATTAGTGTCTAGTGTGGCTGTAGAATATCAATGACTATGTATTCTTATCCATAAAATATTAATGTGAGCAGTTCCTTTCAGCTGAGTGAAGGACTAC
This sequence comes from Seriola dumerili, assembly GCF_002260705.1. NCBI lineage: Eukaryota > Metazoa > Chordata > Actinopteri > Carangiformes > Carangidae > Seriola > Seriola dumerili. Next base: position 3,518,669 of record NW_019174687.1, read on the forward strand.
TCTTGAAAAAGCAATGAAAATACATCTAATTATAACATAACCGATACCTACTGTGAGTCTGTGCTGTTACAGTAATAGATGCACAGAAAAACAGTGTTGCCAAGTGTTAGTTAATGATTGTACTTTTGGATGATGTACAGTCATTACCTTGGGAAACCACTAGATGCAGGCTACATTTCAACAAGTGATGCAGAACTGGAAGCAGCCTGGTTATATTTGGTTATGGTTATAAGCTTATGGAATTGTCGCAGTTAAGTTAGGTTTAAGCTGCGTCCCTATTCAGGGGCTGCATTCTTCGGAGGAATCGGTTTCATGGCCGTTGTAGAAGGCCGAACCAAAATGAGATGGTAGTTACAACAATGAACACGTATTAAAGGTTGTAGAACAGTCATGGTTAACAGAAACAACATTTAGCCTACTATTGATTTTCAAATGGGAAACAAACAGCCTTATCCTTGGTCAGAGTCCTGTTGACCTGTCCATCAAGCTCAAACTCCTCCCAACATGTGATGATGTCACCTGACTTCCTCCTTTCTTCCCATCATACTTACAACGACCACTAGATGTCAGTTAACAGTAAAATGCAACTATTGGTCATTGTAAGCTCCTTACACAGATGACACACAGGCTCGGTTATGACAGGACAGTTTTGATTATCCTCAGGTTTTGTTTGGCAGGTTTATGGTACAACAATGTAAAACCTGTATCCTATTTATTTAAATGTTACAATGTGTTTTGTAAGCTGCATAATAACCTCTGGGCTTATCTGTAAACTCAGCTCTGGTTGCACTGAAATCTAGATTTGAGTGTACAATGACTTGCTCTTTCTTTGTATGATTATTTATGTTTTCTGGCATCAGTAATTCTACTTGGAAGCCACAGTTCTGAATAATTACACAATGACTGAATGACACAAAGGTTTGAGTAATGATTGTTATTGTTATTGTTAAGTTCTGGTCACACTTTCGTGAGTCTTGACCAGTCAGAGTTTTTATGTGATGGCAGTGGTCTGATCAGTCGTCTTAGTCATACTTACAGTACAAACTGTTCTGTCTTTCTACCAGGGAACATTGTCTGCTCACTTCCTAGTTTACAGAAAACAGTCTACATCCACAGAATGACCGTATTGTGTGTTGTTTTACAGAAACACAGTGTGTGTCATGGATCAGCTGTTCTGTGTTGTCTTTGTCTAATGTTGGATGTTTGAGGGCTTTCAGCTGACATAATGCATCCTCTGGCAGACGCACTGGAAGTTCTCGAATGAAGTATACTGGAGTAATATCTCTGTGTGCTGCTGGCTGCTGTTTTTATATTTGGATGTTGCTAGGCAACATTATCAGCTAGTAATTAACTCTAATAACTGATGTACTCAGAAATGGAGGCGGACAGCGGTTGATATAGCTCTGTGTTTATATGTCTTTAGTTTGACTTGAAAATGCTACAGTTTATCTTGCCCTACTTTTAATTTTGATTTAACTTGGTGACAAAGTTGTCATGGTTACAAAGTCATAATGGTTTCAGGTGTCTCAATTTTTAGTTGGTTAGCTTAACTGTTTTTCCTACCATTGTCCCTTCTGACTGGGAGAGGACAGCAACAGCAGGGCCAGCCCTATAAACAGGCCTATCGCTGACTGACTGAGTGATGAACTTACTCCATTGGTTGTTGCTCTTTCGAAATGATTTGGTGTGAACAAGCAGTTTTACCAACTTAGCATCTTTGTTGCCACAGTAATCGACTTCGTGATTTTTTTTTCCAAAAAAGCACCTAGCGACAAATCCACTCCGACTTTTTGGATTTCCTTGGAGATTCGTCAGTATTGCATGATCATTTTACAAGTGAATGTAGCCAAACTGAAAGCACGGTCTTTGTCTTTAAAGGAGCTATTTGTAAGTTTTGCTACATAACCAACGTTAGCATTAACAGCTGTTTGTTCAACAGTCTTCGCAAGAGCTTCGGTCATTGTTGCGTTTATAAAACAAGAGGTTATAATACGTCCCCTGAGCAGTGCTACTTCTTCAGCGAAGCCTGGACACTACAGTGACTCCGTATCAGAAAGTGACGAGATGGGCCAACTGAGCTGGGGCTAGCTGGTTAGTATGCTAACTTAAGTAGCAGAAAACATATATAGAAATAGAAGCAAAACAAAGTTGCTTTCCACCTCTGGAGACAGCTCTTAGTGAGTAAAGGAATGAAGTTTGATGCTGAACTCAGAACATTTCTTTTAGACTTATCAATAAACAGCTGTTAATGCTAATGTTAGCTAATGTTAGCAATAACAAAAACTTACAAATAGCTCCTTTAACTTGTGTTGTGTTGTTGTGTTGGTGATTTATAAAATCAGGATTTTAGCAGCAGCTTGGAAATGGCTAGGAAGAACATGTAGTCTTAATGGGCTGTGTTTCAGTCACTGTTTCACACTTGCTCCATTGTCTTACAACAGAAAAACATGTAAATGAGAACAGCTTCATTGTGAATTTAGCTGTATTAAAACATTGTATACATGAGCACAAAGAGGAGGAGAGAAGCAAACAGATAAAGGTCTGACACCAACTGACTCTAGGCAGAATGCAAATAGCCTATGATGCACTTCAGCCATAGATAGATAGATAGATAGATAGATAGATAGATAGATAGATAGATAGATATATGGATAGATACTGTTCATCCCCTTGGGGAAATTCAGTTGTCCAGCTGCTCGCACATATATGCAGTTTCTACTACCTGTTGGAGTAAAGTAACATTTATCTAAAGGTTAGCAGGATAGTGGGGTTTCTATTTAAAGATCAGCAGGCATGATGTCATGTTTATGTGACACAGCTCATGAGTCAGATTTGGTTTTTGGTTCTTGCTGAATGATTTTGTTCATTTTAATCCAAAGTTTGTGTTTATTCTTAGCTGAGCAGGGTGATATTTGCTGATGAGAAACCTCACTATCAGATTTTCATTTCCTGTTGTTATTACTTTCACACATTCAAGTTTTTTTCCAACGTGAAAGCTGTTGCATGACAGTCCTCACAGCATCGCCTCCCACCCTCTCTGATCAGACCACACGGCAGCCATTTTGAGCAGGACTGCACGCTACGCTGCTACATGTAAGATAAGCTGCAATAAAGTGCACATCATAAACCACAAACCAAAATGGCCCCTTAGCGGAGTCTGGAGACGGGGGTTGGATGTATTAGTCCTCTCTGTCATTTCAAAGGGACTCTTCTCAAACTGTTGTGACAGCCGGCTCTATCTTCCACTCCATCGCTGGCTCCTGCCAATAATCCTTCCTCCCAACACACACTGCCACCACTGCCCCGCCTCAGATACACGCTGTTAAGACAGGAGACTTCAAGTGCTGTCAAGTACTCGGTTTGTGTACTTTCAAAGGAATCATGATCTTGTCTCTGCATCTTTCCTCGCAGGCACCGCACCTCTGAATTTAAATCAGGAGGCCCACCTGCCTGGAGAGTTGGGTGTTATTCAAGATGGGGAGTAAAATTAGGCAATCATTGGATTATTACTTGTTCACCTTTGACCCGGCAACCAGTGGAAACACCCTGGTGTAGCTACCTGTGGTGTGAACGCACAGAACACCTTTCGGATAACTTGAAGCACACAGATACCAAAGACACTACAACACACATTACACAAGTCTTCACACTCCCATTGCCGGTGTTATGCAGTAACATAATGGAGCGTGTCATGAGGACTGAAATATTTGTGTTCTCAGCTGTGTTTGCATGTTATCAATAATATACAGCTGCATAGCATTATTTGAATACCCGACCTTTTCTTTCCTTGTTTTAAACACACATAGAGTACAATGGAATACCTGAAAATCCGGAACAGGTGTCGGGGACGAGGAAGTGTTGTAGAGCAGCTTAACTAGAACTAAACACACAGAGATGTGAAGCAACAGGAGTCACAGTAATCTGCTTACAAAAATGGGTCCATCAGTAACCCATTGTTTGATCTTTTTGAGCATTAGAAGCATTTGTGATACAGATTTTTAAACATTAATGAACAATAAACCTTGAGATTTAAACGCAGTGAAACATTGCACCACCTGGATGATTGAGATGATCCGTCACAGACACAGTAAACAAATCTTCAGGGTGCATGAAACTACAACGACAGAGTGCAGCTCTGAGCTCTGCAGGTTAGATTTAATTCATATCAGCATTGCTCCTAATTGGTTTCAGTTTCCAAAAGTCACATTCATTACCTTAAATTTATCCAACACTGTTACACAGCACAGCTTACAGCGAACGCAACAATACAATATTTACTTCCCTGTTATAACTTCTGTTCTGCATTTTTTTTTGCTTTCATGCGTCCATTTTTGTTACATGATACACACCAGAGGATTGTGAACTACACTCCCCATGTGTGCTTGCATGATTAAATACAAGCATGCTCTGTTTGATGTCATTATAAGCTCTGGGACAAACATTTCTCCAGATTTTAGTGGCTGAAAGTGTGACCTAATCTTTAAAGGTCTCATATTTTACACGTTTACGCATTTTCCAATAGAATGTAGCAGGTTTCAGGTAAACACTCACAGAAACCAAATCTTGCAAGGTTGGATGGTGGGTCCAGGTGGGCGGGGCCTGGGGCATAACTGAGGGCAGTGACTGTATAGTTGTGACATCACAGAGTTCCAGAAGTCCTGACGGCTGGTTTTAAGGCTCAGTTTCTGAATACAGGCTGTGTGCATTTCTCTGTGGACTGAGGCTTTGATACTTTCACAGTATTAGACCTAGACATGCTTTATAATCAAACAACACATGGGCATCTACCTTTAGACTATATGAAACCTTTAACTACATACAATAGTACAGTGTGCAGAGCTTTTTCCTCCAGTGAAGGCAATGATAAAATATTTTACAATTACTTCTATAACCTTGGACTGAACAAAGCTGTATAAGAAATAAGAGAACCAGAAGCCAGACGCAGAGGTAGATTAGCTCCTGTGATGGGGTAAGATAGAGGAGTGGGGATATGTCTAATTACTTCTAATCTATTGTTTCCTGGAGGACTGTCCAACTCCAGTGAGACTACTACAAATATTACAGACGTAGATATAATCTGCACACATCATGCAGAGATGGAGGCTCCATTTGGCTACCAAAACCACCAGGGGATTGTTTTAGAGCTGAATATTTCTCTTCTCTGTCTTTTTCTTTCAGCTCGGCTTTGAAGGCCTCTCTCTTGTATCAATCAATAGCACTGCAGCTTTAAGCCCACCACTAGCAAGCTCTGCCGTCCCAGTGTCCCACACCGGCCTCCTTTCCATCTGTCTGCAGAGATCCCCGCGGCCCCCCGGCTTCCACCCGGAGCCAGACATGATGGTCCGACATCAATCAATATCTCTGCAGGGCTGCACTGGTGAGCAGAGCGGGTTTCTCAGAACGGATCAGAGCCAAGTGACATTTCGGAGAAGGTTCTGGGAATGGAACAACACATTCTGATGGGAAATGGGTTTTTAAAAGACTGATCAGTTGTTTTGCATGTTTTACCCCATTAACTGCAAATTCAGCCCATATTTTACAAGACTGACTATCATTAGTTTTGTTCTATTGGCAACTGTTTTCCACTTATTCCAGTATTTCATTTTCGAGAGACTGGAAATTTGCCTGAGATTGATAATCCAGCATAGTGAACAACATCTTGTCTACTTTATTTCTCACCAAAGCTACTTGAATATTAAATAAAATCTCTGACTAAGTGAAATATCAAAGTATTTGATGGATTGCCCCAAAATTTTACACAGACATTCATGTTTTCCAGACGATAAATGCTACTGACTCTTTTGAGCCACTGACTTTTCCTTTAAAGTGTGTGTTGTTTGATTATAGATCAGGTCTAGCTTCTATATTAATACTGTGAAAGTATCAAAGCCTCAGTCCACAGAGAAATGCACACAGCCTGTATTCAGAAACTGAGCCTTAAAACCTGCCGCCAGGACTTCTGGAACTTTGTAATGTCACAGCAATGCAGTCAGCGCCCTCAGCCACGCCCCAAGCCCCGCCCACCTGGACCAATATCCAACCTTGCAGGATTTGGCTTGGTTATTTCGCTCAGAAAACTAGTCAGCCAATTAGAAGAGAGGCTCAGAGCCTCCTCTCTTCTGATTGGCCGTGATGTAAAACTACATTGAAATGGTTTTTGGTCTTTTAAACCACATAGATATCTCCTTATGGATCAACACTTCAAATAAAATCTCTATACTATACTTTAGCATGCTAACCTTATCACTGTGAGTAGCTTAGAGTGCTGACTAGCATTTAGTTCAAAGCACCACTAAATACAACGTCACAGAGCTGCTAGCATTTCCGTAGACTCTCAAACTGTGTCCAGCAACTGTGATTTCATACAGGTATTAATCACTGTTCAGCTTCATCGATCCAAATTATGTACAAATTTCACACTGGGGATTTCTGACAAATAAAGTGGTGGATGTAGAGAATGACTCGTCTTGTTCCTGGGTTTGACTTCTTGAGTACATACTGTATCTTGGATATAAAACCAGTTTCAGCAGCCAAAACCACAAACTGAGACTGAAATATTGAAACTATGCAGTTTGAGTGGTTGAACTGGGATGAAATTGTGCAATTCTCACAACCAAGAAAGGTTCCTTTTCCTGTTTTGTGCCATAAGGCAACCCAGTAGATTTTAACCACTTATACCATAGCTGTTAAAATTACTAAGTGCAGTGTAGAGGCCTCCGGTCTTGTAATTATGTGCTAAAATGAATCTACTTACAATTTATTGATGAGGTGATAAAATGCTACCTGACCTGTCATCAATATTTATGTGTTACACGGTGAAAGTTTTGTTTGTTTGGGCGTTTTACAGGACTTAAAATGTGACTCAGTCAGAACTGAGGACACAAGCTGTCTGTTATAAAATCCTCCTGACACTCTCTACCCCTCCCGCCTCTGTATGAGCCCAGAGACAGAGGTAATAACTCTTGACTGCTTTCTGGGGACTTTTCCGTGATGTTTATGATCCGCTTTAACAGCTAGATCCAAGTGCACAGGAAAAACATGAAGCACCTTCCCTGGAATCATCTTTAATATCTTCCCATAAATCTGTCTCATGAAGGGAGAGAAAGACTCCCTCAGACGTTTTAAAGGAGGCAGCGAGTTCACAAGCAAAAGATGCATAAAAAGAAAAAAACCCAGCTCTTATCAAGTGCTGCTGCTGCTGCCCACGCAGACCAGACATGTAACACATACACATTTAGCACTTCCCTCTTTCAGATGATCAGTGCTTTAGCTCCTACCACAAAATCTGATGCAGCTGAAGCTGTAATACATTTACAGCAAAGATGCCTGAGCAGGTTTGTGAGGGTAATTCACCTCTTTATAACCACATGTACCCTGCTGCACTCACAACTAGCATGTTCACAACTAGCATGGATGTGCTGCATCTGATAAAGAGTGAGAGAGCAGTCTAACCTAACCACAGTGATGAGACCCCTACATGTGGCTGTGAGATGATCACGATGATCCGGGATCAGAGGTGCACTGTCAGGAGAGGAAAACCAGGCAAATGCTTGGGGCCCACAAATGGAAAAGGGGCCCCTGATTGCTCCTTATATTGGCACATTTTGCCATGACAACTATAAACCCCCTTAAACATCTTATAAAGACACTATACAGTGCACTGCAGTTGCCCCCCCTCCTACTAAGGGGGACCCATGTTGATGTGTGCTGTAGGTAGCGTCTACCCACTCTCTGCATGTGAGGGAAGATCTGTAAATCCAGGATCGCCACTGACCAGGATAGGAAATGAAAGTGCAAATACTGTACAAATGACTTCTCTTTTCCCCTCTGATCACAACTCTTATAAACCACATATTGCCAAAAGTATGTGGACATGCCTGTTCACATACTTGAGTATACTCTTGGTCTGTTTTTCTTGGTTTGGTTTTCAGGGAAGTGAAATATTATTGCTGTATACAACAATGATATATTAAACAACCAACAACAACCATGCAGGTTGTTTTTTTTTTCAACCCTCTGATATGACCAATAGAAGTGTCCTGAAATAGCGCCCCTATAGTGGCAGACAAACCGGTCCTTGGTTGTCATGGTTACAATAATAAACATGTGGACTGTACCGGTTACTAATAACGGTCATGGCTTGGTTAGGCTTAGGAAAAGATTTGGGTTGAAATAAGTACTTCCTCAACATGAGACGATCTCTGTAGTCATGGTTACCCACCTCTACATACAGCCAGTTCCATAAGGAAATGGTCTTCACAGTTTGGTGTGGAAGAACTTGATTGGGTCCCGACCTCAACTCCATCCAACACCTCTGGGTTGAACTGGAACACTGACCTTATCACCCTGCAGCAGTGCTGGACCTCACTGATGCTGTTGTGGCTGGATGGGAGCAAATCCCTGCGGCCAGTTCAACATCTGCTGCAAAGACTGTCATTAATTAATTTGTTTCCTCTGTCTACTAATGCGCAGTTCAGGCTCTACACTGACTGTGTCACAACAGGTCGAGAGGGCTTGTCCCATGTCACAGCAGCCATATTTTCCCTAAATCTGAGAGATGTCTCTTTGTTCCTGAATTTGCCTTTCAGTGTGTTTGGTCACCAGGAAATAGAGCATCTGAAAGCAGCAACACAGTGGATGTCATTTTTTTTTCACATATTCCCTTAACCGATTGATGACCTTTTCCACCTCAACTCAGCAAATAAATGAATAAATTAAAAAGACATTTTGGACGTGGGAGCAAATATCTGCAGCCAGGCTGCAACATCACTTTCACAACCCTTTACATCTCATAAATTAGTTTCATGCGAGTCATGTGACTGTTGTTTACGACTTCCTGTCTGCTTTCCATCGAATTGAAGAAAGGAAAACGTGGTTGCGACTTTAAAAGGGACTCAGCTTCTAGACCTGGATGCAGCGGTAAAAACCGGCTTCAGGCAGAGATCTAATGACACAACTGCATCTATTTCTCACAAACCTCCCAGAGCCGCAGATTCAGACATCCACCCGGCTATGGGTGGATGTCTGAGCTGTGCCTGTCTGACTGGCTGGCTGGTTTGGCTAAACTGGCCCTCTCAGCGTTGCATCTAAATGACCCCTGTCACCAGCGCGTCTGCAGCTCACGGCCAGACGCCACTGGAGCAAAAGTGGATGTGGCGGGCGTCCGCTGTCCCCAGCCACAACAGTGAGACAGTGAGAGAGTGAGAGAGAGAGGGCAGCCCTGCAGTCAGCGACGCTGGGTGGCAGGCCAGACGAGGAGACGGGACAAAGTCGTCTATAAACTCCAGCTAACCCTAAAAAGAGCCACAGGGGGCTCAGAGCCAAGACACACATTTTCCAGCACCGTGCAGGCGGACTGGACTCACTGAGGACACGGGCACACTCAGACTAGATGGCCTATATATCAACTGTGATATAGCTGAGCAAGCAAAATGAGCTGTCCAGCCATTTTAACAACACCAAGCTTGTTATGGGTTTCAGGTTAAGACCAGAATAGTTTCAAGCTGCAATCATTTTTATTTTTTTATTTTCATTCATCCAAAATAATTAGAATTCAAAATTAGAGATAGATAGTATAAATGTAATTCAATTTATAAAATTTTAAAATGTTATTAAGGTTACATTTGTTAAATTTGTTGTTTTTATTTGAGAATTTTTATTAAATAAAATAAATATTATGGTATATGATTAAATTAAATTCTACAGAAAATGTATGTTAAATTAAATGTAAATTGAATTTTTGTTCATAGTATATTTTACTTTTGGTTTAAATTAATGAATGGCATTTTTATTGCCTATTCATATATACATATTCATTTAAAAGAATAATTTTATTATAAGTTTAGTTTTTAAAATAGATTTTCAAAAATGTAAATGATCCAGTAAATTGTTTTAGATTAATGAAAATTAAAAAAAATTTACTTAAAAATTTAAAATACAACTTTTTGAAATAATACAACGCCAACATTTCAGTGTTACAGTGTTATTACTGTTACTGTGCATGTGAAAAACACACACATCCATCTCCACACTGTCTAATGTCTCACACACACACATGCACACAAACACACACACAAACATCTCTGAGTGTTTCAGACAGGCCCTTGATCACGTCTCACACTTGCAGAAAAAAAAAATCCAGTGAGAGATATTCTTGTAATTTTCTTCTTGTCGTCAGTTTCTCTCTCGTTGATGGGCGCTGACAGAACTGGGACTGCAACACAAACGCGAGGAGGCCGAGCACCTACGAGTCTAAACTCTGTTGTACCATCTCATTATTCTCAGACTCCGTCTCTGGACTGTTTAACATTTGCGTAAAGAGCAGCAGCGCCAGTACCGTTTTCGAGGCAGTCCTCAAAGTTTTACAGAGGAAAGACAAAGGAGGATGGAAGCTGCTGATGGCTGCTTCAGGCTGTGCAGCTCAGACATGCTCATCGTGACAGCTGAATAAATTTGGTGTTGCTATATGTCCAGATTTCCCATTTTTGTTTATTCTGTATCCACAAGAGTCACAGCTACAAAGGCCCACGGATTCTGACGAGGGAAAACATGGTTACTCAGTCTATCTGCTGCATATTTTCTCCCTTGGGTTCTCCATCATGCAGCTGCACTTTGCTTTCACCAAACTCTTGTACCAAACTCTGCAAACATGCAGCACATGGTGTGATTATTTACTGGAAAAACTGATGGAAAAATGAAAACTCTGACCTACAGATGGCGCTAGAGGGAAACTCACAGGAAGTTATTACAGTCTCTTTTGGAACAATATCCTCTTGGAAATATGTTAACAAGGCTAGGCTAATAGGCTAATCCATCCAGTGGTGTACAGAGCAACTGACGGTATAAACAACATCCTGACCAACAATCGCATGAAAAACCTGTTTGAATGTGTGGCTCATGTGGAGGTGGGAGGGAGGATGTGCCTACATACCGATGATTTAATCAATGATTAAATGATTCCATGTAAGGCTGAAATCTTATTTCTTCCAATCAAATTATCACCTGATTATTAAGGGAAATGTGATCAGTGTTCATGCACCAGATTTACAGGCTTGTTTCAGATGCATTGGTGTACTGAAACAAAATGGCTGCTGCCCACCTCACTGATTTAAAAAAAAAAAAAAAATCAGCAGCAGCCAGCAGATACAACTGTGAACTTTTATAGAGGTTCACACTGATCTATAATTCACACTGCACATTTGAATCCGGACATTCCAGCAGTTAATAATTGACTGCATACAATATCACAACTGAAATCATTAAAAAGGAACGCTGCGTACTTTTAGTTTTAGAGGATTTACTGCTCTGCACCTGCTGTGTACATTCAGTAAACAAGTTGCTGAGAAAAAAAAAAAAACTTTAAGTGGAATCCAGTTATTGAAGAAAACCACAAGTGATATCTCTGTAAAAATGTTCCTGTATTGCGAGCACAGGTGTTGATGCAGCTGAGAAAAGCCTTCGCAACGCTCCATAATCTTATCCTCTTTCATAGCAATTACGTTGCAATAACAGGTGCCAGTTCTCTATCTGAGTCTGAAATTAACTTGTTTTGCTATTAAAATCTCATAACTATCAAACTGTTATCTCTGCTGTGCTTTCAGGATGAAATCTGTCTCCCTCACAGATAAGAGGACAGGTCGGGGGGAAGAAATATCGTCCGATTGCCCCCCTTATCTGCCCCCGTCAAATGATTTCAAATCCACAAGGGCGACTGGAAGAGTGAGTGGATTTGGGATTCGGCGGAGAGCGAGCCGAGATTGCTGAGTTCATTCCCGCCCCACCACGGGTACATATCAGATAACGTTGTCGCTTTCGGTTTGAGCTCTAATTTCCTGGAAGACGAGGCTCAATGTGACAGATGGCGCTCATGGTGAAAGAGCTGGCGAGGACGAGGACATGTTGCACCGCCGCCAAAAACCTCTGGCGGGAGAAGGGGTCTTTAACTTTCAGTGGTTTTCTTCTTTTTGCACTTTTGCTGCAGAAACACTGACTGTAAGACACATCGAACCCCGGGACACAGAAACTAACACAACTTTAGCATTTCTAAACTCATGTTAGTGTCTATGTTGAAGCCGGGCTGTCATCAGTTCTTGCTTCAACATATATCTTGTCTATTTCTGCTTCTTTCTTTAAATGTTTAAAGGTACACTCTCAACCCCAAATCCACTCATTTATTCCCAGCTTTCTGTTAATGCTTGAACTCATCTTTAAAGCTGCATGAGTCTACTTTTGGCCATTAGGAGGCAGACAAACAGGACAGGAAAACAAGCTGACATATACAGCTACCAAAAACAGATTACCAAGTTTTAAAGTTGCTACAGCTAATATTTTAGCAAACAGTTACTTATTTACATGTCTAGCACACAGAAAAAACACAGTCATCCCAATGGACTCACCTGATGAATGTAAGTCGAATATTTATATCTACCTATCTAAGAAAAATACCTGGCTTTTTATTTGCTACATGCTCCACTTGTTTCGCCAGCTAGCTAAAACTTTGAGCTAAAAGAGGCTAAAACATTACGAGCTGTGCAGAGTTGGTGATACCTCTATTCATCTTTATTTCACTAAGAGCAACCAGGCCTGTTTCCTACAAGTAATCCCTAGCAGTATCTGGTTTGGGTATTATTTGTAGAGATTTGGAAATCTCTACCGTTTGGCATTTTCTGCTACCACCCCAATACAACGGGGGTGAATAGAGTTTTATTTGTGGTACTTGAAGCATAGAAAAAATACCTTTTTATGATGTTTTTCCAGGGACAGTGTCCCAGTTATTCAGGATGACACATATGTAAAATATACTGGACAGCAAAACTCTCTGTTTACAGTTTTTAAAGGTCCCATATAGTATAAAGGCAGATGTCCATGTGTTGTTTGATTATAGATCAGGTCTAGGTTCTATATTAATACTGTGAAAGTATCAAAGCCTCAGTCCACAGAGAAATGCACAAAGCCTGTATTCAGAAACTGAGCCTTAAAACCAGCTGTCAGGACCTCTGGAACTTTGTGATGTCACAACAAAGCAGTCACCTCTCTCAGCCACGCCCCAAGCCCCACCCACCTGGACCCACCATCAGGGTTTGATTTCTCTGACTGTTTTTCTTGAAATATGCCAGGTTGGACAGCCAATCAGAAATGAGTCTCAGAGCCTCCTCTCTTCTGATTGGCTCACCAACCTGTTGTTATTAGAGCTCCAGAGAGAAGCCTGAGAGAGAGGAGATGTAAAACTACATTGAGATGGTTTTTGGTTCTTAAAACCACAAATATATCTTCTTATGGATCAACACTTCAATTAAACACAGGAGAAGAGGAGAATACGGGACATTATTTTCATTGACATTGTAGAAAATGAAATGGTAGTGATATTTAAGTATATTGAGTCTACAAATACAGGAATTGGCCTTTAAAAAATCCTGCCGAGTGTCACTTTCAGCTGTAATCATTTCCCTGTCCAGGTTCCCAAAAAAAAACATGGAGGACATGACCTTAGTGTCCTCAGTGAGACACACTGTATACTCATGACTTCTATAAAAAACACAGAGGCAGCAGATGACCGTGTTGTTGGGAAGTGAAAATTCCTGATGCTCTTCGTACCGCCTCCAGCTTCCCTGCAAACCCTCTCTGCTGTGCCCTGATGCCACTTCAACATAAACAGCACCAAAATAAACTTTTTTATAAAAGTTTACAAACATTTAATACACGGTGTCACGCTTCCTCTGGCAGGAAACTGAAACATCCAACTTCCTCATTCCTGCCAGGCCGGCTTGCTGCAGTGATGGACACTGAACGGTTATCAAACAGAAGCAGTGTGGCCACATGCAGAGGCTCCTTATCAAGTTTTAAAAAGCTACAAGTGTGAAACAGCAACTTTTTCTGTGCCCTGTTTCATGCGCTATTTATGAGAGGATTAAACACTCAGTGAACACTTAGCTTTTATTCCTTCCCTCCGCTGTGAGCTGCTCTGTCAAACAACATAAAAACAATTGGCTGCCAACGGTGGCTGCTTTCCAAGAAATTCACTTCCCCCATTTCACACCTTCCATACAAACAGGAGCAGCCTCCTGCAGAAGCTGTGCCAGTGTTAGAACAAAGTATGAAGCTCTCATTTTATAACTATGGAGCTGTGGCAGGACACTGAATGGCCAGGAAAATAGAAATTAGTGGAATCAGTGCTTTGTACTGTATCATCTCTAATATTCTGCTCACCTTCTTTATATCCAAATAAAACAAACACATCGCCAGAGCCCATAGGTCGTTTGTGCAGCCGATTATTATGACCCATAGTTCAGTTTTGTTGCTAGGCGACATCTAGTGGTCATAGTGATTATGACAGGAGCAAAGGGAAAAGGGCGCCAACGCGTACATTAGGAGGAGGTTGTGGTGGGTAGATGGGTAAACAAAACACCGGAATATGACACAAGAGAGCAGAGTTCAATTCCCATGTGAAGCCAGCAGTTTATATTGTAACCATGGCAACAAAATCGTGTAACGCTGAGGAAGAACTTATTTTAACCAAAATAACCATCTTTCCTAAACCTAACCAAGCCATGACCATTGTTATCATAACCATGGCATCGAAGGTAGGTGGTACACTGCTCTCGGTACAGTCCGCGTGTTTATTATTATAACCATGACAACCGAGGTCCGGTACACCCACTGCCATGGGGGCGCTACTTCAGGAGACAGAAGGCACTCATATGGGTCGTTTCAGAGGAGACAGGAGGGTCTTGAATAAAAACGGCCTGTGTGATTGTTCAGGTTGGAGGAGGAGTTGTATTTCCAGATAATGGAAATGTCTGCAGGTGACAAAATGCTTAGACAACCTCAAATGAATTCTTCTCAACCTGTGGAAACGTAGTGGTAGCACCAGCAGCAGTACAAGTAATAGTCAGTGGAGTGGATGATAATATGAATGTATAATATGTAAGCTACAGCATTGATATTTGGCATCTATACATGCTCTGATGATGATAGCTTCCACGTCAGGGGAATGTAAAACTAAGAGCCTACAGGTGGATGATAGCAGCAGCAGGATGTAAATGTGAATGGCAGAGGAGACGGTGGGGGTTGTGGGATGAGTCACTGCCGTGGCTCCTCATCAGGTTGCTGTTTGTCTCCCTCCAGAAGGATGAATGATCGCACTCAGTGGCTGGATTTATGAGAGCCAATCAGCAGCCAGACAGACAGGACACATTACTATGGTCCCACCGTTACCATGGTGATCTTATACCGTGGCTCGGAAGGAGACAAGAAACACATGTAACTGAGGGAAAAGATATATGACAAACATCCCCCAGGCAGAATCTGACATCACAGTCATATGGCAGCATATGAACTAATCAGAATGCTTCACATTATTAATGACTTCCTGAGACCTATAAAAACACTGTAAAGCACAACCTCACTATAGACTCACTGTGAGGCCCTGCAGGACTTTTATACTGAATCTAAACCATAAACTGAACCACAGAAGAATTAAAAGCTGTGTGTATATGAACTCATGTTATAACCACTCACTGGTTTCACGAATTTCAACTCCAAACTACCTCAAAACATCAATACAAGTATGAGAAAACTGGGTGAGTGTTTGTTTGCCATAAACCGGCATTCACCGAAGTCTCAGTTCCACAAGCTTCCTGTTTGGCCATTTTTGGATTAGCTGGGAGTCTGGGGCGGAGTCAGACACTGCTAAGATGGCAATGGTGGAGCAGCTCTCTCTGAGCTTCAAAACCACTTTTCAAGAAGATGGAGGTCATGGAGGCTATGTCCATCTTTATAGACAGTCTATGAGTGACATCCACCAAGATCACCCCCGAACCTCCGTGTTTAAGCCATAAACACACACAATACAATAATCTTCCTCCAGTGTTACTGCATCCCAGCCTCAGACACCACTGCATGCTGCAAGGCGCAACCTGCTGTGTATGAGACACAGCTCCTTGCACTCCCATAATATTTTGAACATAATTATGACAAAATGAGCTGATTTTATTTGTTACTAATTCCTAAAAATCTTATTTCCTTGAAATAAATTAATTAAAAAAAAAAATTTCTCTAGCATCAAGGACAGTTTTTCTTTATTCCAAAGCAGAAATCACATATTCTGTCTTGTTTCGAGATACACACTTATTTCTCGAACAGTCCTGAAACTGCACAGGAAGTGAGAAGAACCTTACCTCGTTGGCAGACTGTATTCTTTCTTTTTTTATGAGACTTTTATGACTAAATGAGACCCAGTTGTGCTAAATATGATTTTTTTTTGGAAACTGGAGGCACTGTAGTAGCAGCAGTGGTGACTCAACCTGCAGCTGCACCCATTCCCTACCTTCCATAACACACACACACACATACGTGCACACACTGAGTTGTGTGAGTGTGTGTGCATGTGCGTTAAACAGCAGCTGCAGCCTCCCATTGTCCTGCTTCATCTCCTCTGCTGTTAGAAAACGAGCCTCGTCTCCATCATACGCAGTCTGACGGTTTAATTAAGACGAACACGGTGCCGATGAACGTGATCCTGTTGATCACATGACGCATACAAAAAAACAAAGAAAGCATTTGTTTTAGTCTTTGACATTTCAGTGTGGGGGGGGGGGCAAGCCAGACAGTAGGACCTTCTGAGACCTGCAGGGTCCACCATGGCAATGATACCTCTTTTTGTTTGTCTCAAACATACACTCTCTCTCTTTTCAATATGACAAAAGTATGTGGAGACCTCTGTTATGACTCCAATGACTCCCTGTCCACATATTTATGTATATGTGTCAGACAGAAGACAGTTTGTGTACGCGACAGAGATACACACACACACACACACACACACACACACCTTGAGAACCCGACAGTGGCGGTATGGGATGAGTCACTGTCGTAGCTCCTCATCAGGTTGCTGTTTGCGATCATTCATCCTTCTGGAGGGAGACACTCAGCGGCTGGATTTATGAGAGCCAATCAGCAGCCAGACAGACAGGACACATTACTATGGTCCCACCGTTACCATGGTGATCTTATACAGCGGCTCGGAAGGAGACACAAATACAAAATGAAGTACCTATCTGAGTTTTTAGGAACGTTGTAGATGGAGCAGAGTTATATCTTGTTGTGATCCATATCATGTCTAAGACTTAGATTATTGATCTTTTTTTTTTTTTTAAACATATTTGTCTTTAATAGACAGCTGTCAGTGCAGAGACTAGAAACACATGTAACGGAGGGAAAAGACATATGACATCCCCAGGCAGAATCTGACATCACAGTCACATGGCAGTCTATGAGCCAATCAGAATGCTTCACATTATTAATGACTTTCTGGGACCTATGAAAACACTGTAAAGCACAATGTCACTGTAAACACACTTTAAGGCCCTGCTGGACTTTTATTCTGAACGCTGAGTACATTAAAAACGATATGAAGGTAACTGAGTGCATCAGATGCACTATAAACCAATGTGTGATCCTGGTATCAGACAGTTAGATTACATGAAATCAGACTGTAGAACAGATTCTTTACGTAAGTAAAATAAGTAATACCACTATTCAAGTCTGGCATTTAAAATGTTAAATAAGTGAAAGTACTGAGGTCAAAAGCACGTACTCGTCAGAGCATTCAAGTATCACCAGTATATATATTACAGTGTCTTATTTTATTACTATTATTTTGGGAGGTATTTTTATGCCTTTATTAGATATTGAAAGTGGAGATTGACAGGAGACATGGGGAAGAGAAGGGGAACTGCTCCACAATTTGACACCCAGCTGGCCCCCCCAGGAGTCAAACCAGGGACTCATCACCTGCATCATTACCGTCAATGAATTAATGTTTAAGCAGCATTTATATCCAACAGGATGTAAAAGTTGTTAATACATATTGATGCATATTTTTAAAATGAGATTATTTGCAAATGACACGTTAAACTTTAAAGCTGTCAAACAAATGTAATAGAACAGAAGTAGAACACAGCATCATGTGGAAAAACTTAATTCCCATCCATCACTGCAGGTTAAAGAAAAACTCACAGTGAAGCAGCTTAGAAACAATTGTCTCTACAGATAATTATATGATTACCATGTGAATATTATAGCAACATAAAGGCAGATAACTAACATAATTTGACACAGAGAACATTATTGAATACCATAGATGCCTCATGGGTCCCTATACAAACACCAGGCTCTGTGTAATAGGTAAGAAAACACCAATTCAGGTCAACCTCAGCAAGACAGGAGGACTGCAAATAATTTCCATTAGTGATGAACATGTAATTCTTTGTATAAATGATTAATGGTGTAATTTATAAAGTATCAGTAGTAGTAGTAGCCTATCAATAGTTAAAAATCTACATTAAAATCCAAATTTTACAGTGGTATATATAGAGAGATCAGCTGCAATGGAAGCAGAGAATGTTTTGCTTTATAATGATTTAAATGAATTAAGTGATTATTAAAAAAATGTTGATTGATTTTCTTTCCATTGACTGATCGTTTCACTGACAATCAGTGATCGATCACTGCAGCTTGACAGAGCAGCATCACTGTAATCTACAGTTAGAAAACAGCATCAGCATCACCGGGGCTCCATTCACACACAAACAGCCGTCTACACACACACACACACACAAACACACACACACAGTCTGTACCACCACACACTACCACAGAAACGACGTGGGGAAAACACACACACACACACACACACACACACTCACACACTCACACACGATCTCACCACCACAAAAAGCAGCTTTTATTATTTCTACAATCATTTTTTTTTCGATGGAATGAACAAATAAACCAAGAATGAAACACCATCCTCCTCCTGCTCTCCATCCTATTGATAGGCAAGGTGGCATCTCTCCCATCCACACCCTACACCCAGTGCGCATGCGTGCCGCGGCAAACAAAGGACCAGGCAATTAACCGACGGAGGATGGCTAATAAAGTTTGACTCGCTGCAGAAATAACGTCCAACATCGACGCAGCGGCAACAGAAGCGGAGTGAGAAAGATGAACTTAATGAGTGTGTGCAACGAGGGGACAGGGGAGGAGAGGGTTCAGATACACCCCCCACCACCAATTCTCCATCACATCCCTCCTTTCACCCCCCCGCCCCCTCCCCCACCGTCCTGAGTGCTTCTCCTCTCTTCTTCGGCCGGCCACTAACAAACGGAAATATGACATCAACTAATTCTCACAATCCTGACATCACTCTCTCCCTTGGTACTGCAGCAGACGCTATAACCATGCTCCCTGATGTGTGTGTGTGTTTGTGTGTGTGTGTGTGTGCCAGTTGCATGCAGCAGAATGGTGTCACACCTCCACACAGACAAAGAGGTGGGGCGAGCTGTAGGAGAGCTCCTTCTTTTATTTGTGGATGTTGAACTGTTTACTGGCTGTAAATTCTCAGGAACAGAAAAAAAGCGCTCCCTCTTTGCGTTGCCTAGCAGCCTATAGAAAATAGATAATCATAAACAATTTGACGGCAATCAATAAATAATATAAAGAGCGCGAGCAGACGCTCCGGTCCGCAGTCAAAGCTCATTTCTTCCTCTATAAAAGTGTGAAAAACACGAGAATCTGTGTGTGAGGGCGAGGCGCGTGTTCCTCCAGACTGTACACACCCCTTTTTTAAAGCTCGTGCACATTTTTTTTTCCGCCTGGAAAAAAAAGGAGGATATATAAGAAGAAGAATTTCTAAATTCTCCAATTCAACCCTGTTAATGTGTTATTTTCTTGTTTTCCCTTCCCTCCCATCAAATCTAAAGGAGCTTCTGTCTTTTTTACTACATTGATCCATGCAGCGCGCGCTCTGGCAGCCCAAATGGAGAGATGGAAAAAGACAAAAGGGATGAAAAAATAAATATATAAATATATATATATATATATATATATATAAATATATATATATATATATATAATAACTACAAGCAACCAGAGCGCTGTTTTTGGAGAGAAATACAGGAGGATAAACCGACGTGACGGCTCTTACCGTGGACACTGAAGTTCCGACGCTCCCTCTGTCTCTCCTCGCAGTTTCAAGTAGCGGCTGCTGTAATTTTTTGCGGCTTCTCCTGCGCGCCTAGCGGCTTGTGCCTGCTGCACGGTACGGCTCGGCTCGGCGATCCTCCGTCTGCGCGCACACGCATCCACGCGTGCGTGCACGCGTGTGCGTTGCGCCCGCACGCAGGCACACACACACACAGCAGATGCACAATCGAAATTTTCTTTCTGAGGAAAAGAAAAATAGCGTCTGTAACTTCCTATATATTTCCTATGATATTACAATAAAGTGTTTTGATGGTGATATTATGGTGATTCATTTTCCGATAATATTCTTAATAGTAGTTACATGATATGCAGTAGTGTTTTATGGCAGTTTAATGGCCAACGCTATCACTACTATATTCCACCATTATTTCCACCATTTATTATAAAATGACCAAGCCATGTCTCCTGGCAGGAAGTTACTGGCACCAAAATATATTTCGGCTTCTCGACATGTTTTTTATTCTTCTCTGAGTTAAATGCTTCCTGTATTGAGGGTTTTCCTTAATAACAAATATTTACTCCGCTCTTGTATCTGTGTACTGGATGGGAATGTATTTTTCTCTGCCCTTGTTTCAGTGGAAATCATCCTCCATTCTCTTTCTCTCTCTTCATTTCATTGCCTCTGAGCGCCCCCTGCCGTTCACTGCACACACTGTTTCTTGCTTCTTTTTTTTTGGAGGACTTGTTGGTAAGCTGGATGCACTTGTTGATCAATGCTCTTTGATTGTATTAGCAGCAAATGTCCCCAATATTCTGAACGTTTTTCCCGCCCATTCAGAGTGTTCAGTTCTTGATACACAAAATGCAAAGCTGGATTTGATCTTTGCATTGTGACTAAGTAGCTCATTATGCTCATGTAGCAACAGTCCTGTCATCCAGCAGCTCATAGATATGTCACAGTGGAAAATACACAGTCTCTACCATATATTCTCCAACCACTGAAAACCCAAATACAATTTTTATACAAATGACATAAAGAAGTTCCAAGAAGCTGAAACCAAACATGTTTGTTATTTCACCTTGAGGAGCTCTTACTGATGCCATGACTTGATCACTGTTTGTTTGTTTTTTTTTCTTAAAATTAAATTGATGTCCATTGAAGAATCAATAATTTGATGAATTGTTTTATCACTAATTTGACCTGACTTTATCCAAGTATCGTCTGTGTCAATATCAATCTTTATAATATGTAAAAGGAAAAATTGTAAAAGCGCTAAACTCATACTGATGCTTTTCCCAGAGTTTCTGAAGGAATCTGAAGCTGTAGCTACTTTGTATTTACAAAGGAAGGTTTTGATTTTGCATTTGTTGGATGCAACAACAATGTACAGTGTTAGAGTTTGCCATGCTTCACAGTGGGTTCTTATTTTAAGTGCTGCATTCCTTACATTTAGACACTAGATGGCAGTGTTTGCAAAGACCTGAGGCTTTGCATCTGTCCCTGTGAGGTTTTTGCTGAGGAAGCATCTCCTAATGATCCAATTTGTTTAATTGAACCAATGAACAGTCAGTCTTTCATCTGGTTTGGTACTTTCTGTTTTGAGACTTTCTACAACCACATTTCAGAGGGAAGAATTGTTCTTTTTATTGGAGACAGAGGAGTTACTGGTTACTTCTAAACTGGCAGAAGACTAAGGAGGGCAATAGTTCACTGTAAGAGAAACAGCCCTCATGTAAACCCGATCACCTTTATCTGGGTTTCAGCATACTCATGCTTACTTTGCAGAGAATCCTGGCAGGTTCAGCACCTTCCTAATGGAACCTGATTAGCATTTTAGAAAGTAATTCTGACATTGCAGATCTCAGTTTGTCAATGAATCATAAATCATACAGTGGTCTTCAAGTGTTGCAAACATTGCTTATTGTTTCTCAACTTTTTTTTTTGCTCATTTCCCCGCTCCAGTGGCGGATCGACAGGAAGGGGCTAAACACATATAATTAGATGTAGTCATATCACTTATATATGTAAATGTCACCTTTGATGGTTGTGCTCGAACAAATTTCAGTCAGGGAGTAAGTCAGGCGAGCTTACAGGCATGGTGCTGTAGGGGTAAGTGAGCAGACTCCCCCACCCTTTGACCTAGCTTATTTCTTTCATTTCTTTATGCTGCACGTGAATCTAATGCTCACTCAAAAATCTGTAAATGCAACATCTAAAAGCGCTTTTGTCAACATCTGTGTGCAGAAAACTGTGAGTAAAACTCAGCACTCGAAGTTCCCACACTGCTTGTGACACTGAAGTTACAATTACAAATTTCTACAGGACTTAGTTGTATGAAAGAGTTTTAAAACTGTGGGAGCACGACTATCACTAACTGAACATATGTCTTCCTCCACTGTTAGTATCAGACTCAGCAGTTTGTTATCAACATCTCAGCTGCTCTGGAGGGAGTCAATGGCTGAAAAGCAGCTAATCCCCACCCACCCCCACCCCCACCCTGCACCCCATCCCACACCACCGGGTGCAGGAAGTTATGTGGGGATTAGGGAGAGGTCAGTTTGTTCTGGAAGACGCTGTGACCTGACTGACTCGGCTGTACCCGACCTCTGCTCGGAGCTGCTGATAAATCCTGCGTGTTCTGAGATGATCCCACAGCAGAGAGCCGCTCGTGCACTGCCCCCCTCACCGTCTCCTCACACCCGGTGCTGAACCTGACGCCATGAGCACATAACTTTGTCAGTGTTGAGGGAATAATCCTCATGATATCATCAGGGTCAACTCTGGTTTGGCTTGAAACACCACTTAGACACTGGAAGTGTAGTTATGCTACTGAGTTGCACTATGGGACATGTCGTAGCCACATTTTTATTCATTAATATTTCTGTGTTATTGCTATCTTTATATTCATCCGTTCATATGATGCAAGTTTTGTGGAGGGTATAGCCTGTAATAAATAATGGTGCATGAGATGATGTGAGCACTGATATCAAGCACGACATTATGACAGTGTTTTGCTTCCTGCGCATGTGTATCCCTCCGCAAAAACCAGAGCCAGAGCCATATTGTTTTTGGGTTGTACATCTGTCCGTACGTCCGTCCTTCCCATTGTCCCGGATGCGATATCTCAGTAACGCCTCGACAGAACTTCTTCAAATTTGGCACAAATGTTCACTTGGACTCAAGAATGAACTGATTAGATTTTGATGGCTAAAGGTCAAAGGTCAAGGTCACAGTAACCTCACAAAACATCATTTCGGCCTTGTGAACGCAATATCTCGAACTCCACATGGGAATCCCTTTACTTGGACTCAAGGATGAACTGATTAGACTTTGGTGGTCGAAGGTCAAAGGTCACAGTAACCTCACAAAATGCGGTTTTGGCCTTGTGAACACAATATCTCGATATGAATGTCCACTGGGACTATAGGATGAACACGAAACACTTTTTAACCGTAACTCAAGACTTCACACAGCAATTATGAAATTTTACACAAATGGTTCATATTTAAATGACTCTGGATAAACAGGGATGTAACCTGAAACTAGTCTGAGTGGCAGACAACCATTAGGCGGTAATTCTAGTTTTTCATTTGTAACCAAATCATCCTGTTAAACGCACCTCTACACCTTTCATCATCATGTTAGGTTGAGGAGTCTGTCATTGCCACATAGTCAACAGAATGATTTCTTGAAGTGAAGATATGGCTTGAGGTCAAAAGAAGAAACAGTCCTGAGGATCGGAGTTCAAAAGCAGCTTTGAAGCATTTGGTCCTGGTGATGTGGTGAGGACGAGTCATGACAGACAAACCACAGTCAACACTGTTATTTAAGCACCAATTTTACTGCATAAATCCTCCTGAAAGTCTACTGCAGGAGCTGCGCTGTTTGTTCAGTACACCAGATAATGCCTGAGACTAATGTACCAATTCCTTTGATGCCTAATTTCATTATCACAAGTAGAAAATATAGAATCTTATATGATCTCATTGGCTGAGTTCAACTAAAGTGGGTGTACCCAAAACACAAGCGATCATAGACTCTGGGCAGCCTATCAATTACTCTCCAAACCCCCACCCACCCCATATGCAGACTAGATGTCCCCTAAACGCCTCACATGCAGACTATGTTGGACAGTGCAATCTACCGATGTTCCTTGAATGCCTCACATGCAGGCTATCGGTAGATGCTAGCTACAGCACACACCGTCAGGGGTGCCACTTAAGGGGGGTTATGGGGCAGCAGCAGTGCACTGTCTTGCCTTAATGGCAGGTTTAAGAAGGTTTATAGTTGTTCAAATTTTAGGGGGGCCCCTTTTCCACTTGGGGACCCCAAACACATGCCTGTTTTTTCTCCACTGACTGATTAAATGATGTAGCTGTCACTCACCTTATTCATTCATGATCAGAGGCCTTCTGAAAGCAGCTCATGACCTAGCACTGCTGACTGTTTTAAACTTAGCCAGGCTAAGTAGCTCACCAGCAGCATAGTGCTTTAATGGTGAGATTAAAGTTTTGCAGGTATAATATCTGCTGCATAAAATGTTTTTTTCTCCTCTCTTTAACGTATCACCTTTTCACCTGAACTTCTTCGCAGCCTCAGATGAATATTCCTTCAGTTTTAATGACATTAGTGTGGTTCTTCAGATCACTCTCATGGTGTTTCCTCTGAGAAACAGGCCTATGGGAAGAATTTTAATGAAAATCTGTGATGTAATGTTACATTTTTAGGGTGAAGCAGGACTGTATTGACAGTAAGTATTGGAGTAAAATGATTTGGTCATCCAAATTTTTACAGCTTGAACATATTAAAACAATAATGTTAGGCCAGCTGTGAGTTGTATCAATAAATTTCATAGCTTTGTCTATGATGAGTTTTTTGTCCTTCATTAAATTGATTTTTACAAGGTTACTGCTACAGTAAAGTGTAATAGTTGAAATGAAGGCACTGAATTGATTTCCATTGCAATCAAATCTTTACTCCAGTGACTCCGCTTTCTAGAGACTTCATGCTTTATCAGTGTTATCTATATCTGCCCACGACGAACACTCCACCTTACCAGTATTTGTACTCTTTTCAAGTGTTTGTGGTATTTCTCTGATTCTTTAAATGGAGTTAATAGTAATGACTGGGCTCATCAGGCCCTGCCCAGATTGAAAGAGTTTTCTGCATCATCATTTGTCGGTAAGTGGTTAAGATTAGCATTTAGCCTTCTGTAATCACAGGGAGTTGAAGACAAGCTTGACCGCAAGTAATTATCAAACTTTCTCTCTCTCTGCCTCCCTCCTTCACGAGTCCTTCAGAAGTTTCTAAGAGTCTCTGGGGAGATTTTGGGGGTTGGTCCTTGAGAGGGTTCCAGGTTTTCCTGATGAGTTTTCAAGGGTTATTGAGAGGATTACAGGAGTTACTCAGGTTAGAGCAAAGTTCTTGAGGAGGTTCTGGGCAGTAATAAGTAAAGTCACCAATATTGATATAATCTACAACCTGTCAGGCCCTCCAATCTATCATCACAAAAATGTATTACTATACTGAGGTTTTGCATTAGAATAATATTACCTGGTGAACTTGTAAATAAGAATCAAATTCTAAACCAATAAAATCTCTCTCTCCTTCTTCATCATCTCTTCCAGGTGTTCATGTGTTTGATTTGTCAGTGTCAGTCCTCTGCTCTCTCTGTCTTTCTGTCAGCATGATATCGGTGGGAGGAAGTTTGTTGTGGCTTCACCGCTTACACACTTAGCAAAATTCCCGGCCCCGTTATCGCACATCTTTAGGAGAAGTCTAAAACAGCCACAGGAAATGTTTGTCTTCCTCATCCTGTTTTGGGGTCATTTGGGAGTTTGGAGATGCTGGCAAAGAATCAAACAACCAGACGCAACTGGCTCCTATAATCCTCCGGTAACTTATCGGTGATGAGACGATCGGTCCAAGGACACGAGGGAGTAATGATCACGAGTTAAAGATCTCCGCCTGTACCGATATTTTTTTCATTTGAGTTAATTAGTCAATATTTTGAGCTGATGTTCAATCTCTAATATGATGATGTATGTATGATAGATAATACAACCTCTACATGAGTCTTGGTGGAGGGCTAAAAATGGATGGATCAGCAAAGACTAGACTAAACCACCTCTAACCTGACCTATAAATAACTTAACCTAGTCTCACCTAATTTTCCTACCATTTCTTAAACTCAGCTAGTCTAGACCAGTCTAACCTGACCTTACCAAACCTGTAAATAACTTAACACAGCCTTACTTAAAAATTCCTAAACCCTCCTAAACTAAACAGTACTTTTTTGTGCTGTTGCTTTCAGACTCATTTCATGATCTTCATCATATCAGCAGATGGAGTTTGTCATGGAGAAATGAAAAAATCTAGTAAGTGACATTGAGTTAACATGATAAGATAAAGTTAACCTGAAATGACCTTTTCTAACTTAATCCACTGTAATCTTATTGTGATCAATGTTTTCTTGTTTTTCTGCATTAGCACAAAATAACACACGGTAAAATTGTAATCAATCTGCTGATCATCACATTCACAAGATCAGGAAATTGTTATAAAATTCATGTGAACAAACCAAGAATATCAGTTCATCAGAAAAGGTTTGGAAGCACTGCAAGAAATCAAAGAAAATATGATATCACTGTATATTTTAGTTCTTCAGCTCTTCTTCAGAATATTTTTGTGACCATTGTCAAATACATGCTAACCATCTGTAGATCTTTGTATTCTATGTTCATCACAGCCATTGGTTTCCATTCATTTTAACTAGCTGTTAAACAGCTGTTAATGCTAATGCTGGCAAAAGCAAAATTTACAAATAGCTCCTTTATTGTTACAGTATTGTAATATAAAGTTCAAACTCATGTGAAAAGTCAATGGACATGAGAAAAAGTAGAAAAAAAATACGCCTCGATTTCTAAAACCCAGCGTCATGTGATGTGAAGCATGAGTTGTAGTGAACATGCTAAAACAAGCAGAGGTTACCTAACAGCCAAGTGCTTTCACTCAAACTCAACACCTACCTGTCAGCTCCCACAAATCCCTGACACCAAAGGTCGAGACTAAAAGTGGAGCTGTGTTCACATCTATGTGCGTTTATAAAGGTGGACTTTAGCTCATACCTCTCATTATATCTAGTTTGACCCTGACTGAGGAATCCTCAAGGGCTTAAAGAACCATGGCTGTGGGCAATGAGCATCACTTAACCTCTGTCAGCGGCCAGGAATTAGAGGTCAAGGGTCACGCGTTGACATTGTCCAGACAGGTGACCTGTGGAGGGTGGTTATGGGTGGAGGGCACCTCAGAGACAAATAACTGGGAGGAGTAGGTGAATCCTCAGAGAACAGCTGTGGAGCGACAGGTGGTGGTGGAGACAGGAGGTGAGAAAAAAAGAATCTGATTTCAGTTAACACTGATCTGATGATTAACAGCACATAACATAACACACTTTTTTGTGTTTTCAGGAGTCAAGTTTGTATTAGTGGCTGTTTCAACATCATTTCAATGACTATGTTTTAATGTGAAGCATGTCCTGAGTCAACGTTTAGAATATAGTCATTGAAATGTTAATGAAACAACAGATGTCCAAAAAGCTTTCATGGTTTAAATTGAGCCCAGTTTTAATACAGACTTCTAGTCGTCTTTTGAGCTGCAAATCATTCAATCAGTGCTTACTTATTTTTTCTTGTAGACCATGTAACAAGTCATCCAAGATTTGTGAGCATGGTAATTCATAAGTAGTTTCTTTATCAGACAGTAGGCCTAGATCATGGGCCCCTGGGCACAGATGCTCCGAAGGCCCCCCGTCCTGTCTGATGGTTGAAAGATTGTGATCTTTTCATAAGGACTTCTGATTAAATCAAACTAAAGTTAAATCACACAGAGGTCAGTCTATGTGTTTAGCTGGCGACCTGTCCAGGGTACATCCTGTCTCTCGTCCAGCCCCCCCATGACCCACAGGGATAAGCGGGCACAGCTCATGGATGGGTGGCAATCACACAGAGGCTCTGGACCCCCCCCCACACACACACACACACACACGTTCGGCCCCTGGGCCTCTGTCTAGTAGAAATGATCAGTAATCCATCTACACTCTCTCACAGCTGAACAGCAACACACAACGCATTGACCACAACATGGAGGAAAGTGACCAGACTTGTTCACATTATTGTACTTTTTCAGTCTAAATCTAAAAAACTGCATTTGAAAAAGAGTTGATGTGATTTTCAATCAAAGTACAAACAGCAAATCGTACATGAGGATCATGTCTGGTCTGAAACTCAACCTGCCTGGTCACTGGATGTAAACCAGATCCGAGATGTGTGACGTGTGAAACAGGAACACATTTATTCCAAAGCTGGTCAAGAAATGTTGGCGGCATGTACAATAACTCTCAGCCCAGATCATTGTAAGTCAGCATCATCAAAACTTCCAAAATCTGTCAGCCCAACAAACCTGAGTGCACCAACACTTAACTGCACCTGGCCCCATTATATTTGGCTACCTGGATGAACTTATAGTGAGACCACATGTAGAATTAGCTGCTTCACCCTGTCCTGCTCAGCCTTTCTAAGGATGACACAAAAAGCATGCATCTCCTCCTTCTTATGGCTGACTCAGATTGTGTTCCCACCATTTAACAAACAAACAAACAGAGTCAAAGGATCAAAGAAAAGAAAAAAAATCATGTGTGGTTTTAGTGTTGCATGAGTTCAAAACAGGCCCAGAGCGTTTCAGTATAAAGGCTTCACTGTGAACCCATGAATATCATCTGAAGCACCTCAGAAACCTCCTGCGTGTCATGTGCAGAGAAATAAAAAAGGAAAATCAGACTGCGAAAAACCCTCTTTAGCTTCCTCCTGGTCCTGGTCTTGATATGTGATGTGGATCAGGAGGAGGGGGGGGGGGGCGGTGGGGGTGTCAGGTAGCTCCTCTCCTGTCAGTCAGCAGCAGTGGGCGCTAAATTCTAAATGGAAAGATGAATATCTGGCAGGGCTGGCGGGGGCCTAAACCAGCAGGGGTCAGGGGTCATTCTGTGTGCTGAGTAAGTTAAAGGCAAAACCAGACACACACGCACACAAAAACACACACACACACACACACACACACACACATTCTTGTGTTTGGATTAGATGTGAAGGATCGGTGTTGTTAACCTGCAGCTGGAATGTTAGCTCATTATGTGATTACACAGACTGCCGCTCACAGGCTGTGTAACATTCTACTGAATCACTTGTTGATCAACAAAACAACTTCAGGTTTTCAAAACTGACTGAGTCTTTAAAAAAAAAAAAAGAGAAGACCGAATTTGCATTTTAAGCCAAACAGAAAAGAAAAAAAAAAAATTTTGTGCATATTTATGGTGTTTGTACAGATATCTGTGAATTTTAATTTCACGTTTTCATCCGTAGTCATATGTTCTTTGTCCATCACAGCACAGAACCAGCGGTGGTTAAAGTGACAGTGATCTCCTCGTGGCCTCAGACGCTCGACTCGTCTCTAAACTTGTCCCTTTAGATCTTAGTGCTGCTGCATTTGACACCAGATCTTAGTTCAAGTCCGGTTCTGTTGGAGGTTTCTTCCCGTTAAAAGAGAGTGTTTCCTCCCCCACTGTCACCAAGTGCATTGTGGGAACTGTTGGGCTTCTCTCTATAATGTGGTCAGGTCTAGACCCTACCCCGTAAAACACCTTGAGATAATGTTTGTCGTGATTTGGTGCTATGCAAATAAAAATGAAAAAAAAGAATTAATGTTACATCTATATCTGGCTTATTAAAGAAGACCATGTGATGTTATGGAAAGACCCAGAAAAAGACAGTAAGTGGACCTTGAGTTGAGAATGTTTGGTCAAACCGCTCTTTCCAAGGTGAAAGAAGGAATTTCGTCTATGAATAAACTTCTCTGCAGAAATCTAAATGTATTTTGTTGATAAAACAATTTCATCACAAGGTGCATTTAGTAGCTGTCCTGGATCTTTCAGTCATATCTCCTGATCTTGTCACGGAGTTGAAGATGATTTCTGAGAAGGTTCAGGACATATCATCCACTTTGTTTTAAAGACTGAGGCTCAAAGTTCATGTTGACCTTGGAAACAGCAGTTCACAAAATAATTAAGCTGTTTAAATGAGATTAATTTGACTTTCTAACGTTAAGAACTGAATATTTTCACGGGACAGTGAAGCTTCACATGAAATAATGTCTCTACTTAATAGGGTTTTCAATCAACTCTTTCGCTGTTTTCTTCCATCCATCCCGCTTTCTTACCTGCGGACACCTCCTCCACGTTCATTCATTCAGCTCCGCGTGTCAGCAGGAGGAGTCAGAGAGACAGCGGGGCTGCAGGAGGAGGAGGAGGAGGGCGCCGGGAGGGGAGGTGGAGCTTCAGGATTATTGTCCACCGGGCTGAGTGACTGACTGAGTGAGCGTCTCCAAAGTTTGACCGGCCTCTCGTGAGTTCGCTCCTGGTGACTGTTGTCCAAACAAAACCAACCACCGCCGAACCAGGCGGACCCGAAGACCGGCGTAAAGTGACGCACGGAGGCGCACAGGTCAGGGAGGAGTGCGGGCTCCAGGAGAAGACGCGAAACTTTTTTATTTAACTCTTTTTTTTTTCTTTTTTTAAACAGAACTCCCGGTGTGTGTGCTGGAGCAGAAACCCATGAAACAAAGAGTAAATTTACTGCTTTAGCTCCTCACTGACTCGAGCCGTTGTCCTCCGTCCTGTAGACGCTCAGGAGGAAGACCATGGACTGAAAACTCTGGGATCTGCTTCCTTTTTTTTTTTAAACTTTGCTTGGAATCACAACATCAACACATGAGTTGGATCCACTGGACGCGCGGTTTCCATACAGTAAATCCTCGGGGATTAAAATAACGAGGGCAATGGATAATTTCTTCACGGAGGTAAGGACGGCTTCAGTCATACAACATGTTGCACACACTGGACTTCAGGCGCTTTTACTCTCCATCTGCTTGGTTGCATTAATAAGACATTAAAACATCTTTAAACATGTAATTCTGATGATTACTGTTGACTCAGTCTGTGCAGCTTGTCAGCATCAGGACAAATCCTGCAATAAAGTACAACAACAGGAGCATAACCTCTCTACTGAGCATCAAAAAGTTATTGTAAGATGCTACAATATGGAAATAAATACTATTAAATGAGGTGAGGTCAGCTCACTATATGACTTCCTATTGAAATATGACAGGGATTATACGGGAGTAAAGGTGCCATAAAATTCTCCAAATTGGCCCTTAAACTCATTGCAGGATGCCACACACACACACACACACACACACACACACACACACACACACACACACACACACACACCGTGAGCCCTTATAGGTACATCACAGGAATATCAGAGGGGCTGTGCTGGTCAGACTGGGGGTTTTGGACTGGGTCCCAGTGGATCTGTGGTATTTCCGCACCTCTTTTCTCGTTTCCTCCAAGAAGAAGAAGGCAAAAAAAAAAAAAAAGTCCTGCAAAGCTATTAATAGTAAGTCTGAACCTGCAGCCCACAGGGGGGCTTCTGATTGGCTAGTCCAGCAGACAGCAGCTTGTTGAATGGTTGTTCTGGTCTGGTTCTTGTCTTGTCTTGGACTCTCCAGTGCTGCAGCAGTTGCAGCTGATGCCATGCTTCCACTCTTAATGTTTTGATTATAATAATTATAATAACAGAGGCTCCATTTATGTCCCAACAATCATTTTATTAAGATTATGAAGAAGTTATGGTGAATGTTGAGCTGCAGTTTTCCACTTTGAAGTTGTATCTAAATAATTTTAAGTTTATCTTCTGATTTTTTTTCATTATGAGGCAAAAAAAAACCTTCTATATTACCAAAAAAAATCCACCTTTTCTTTACTTTCTGTCTTTTTTTTTGTAAGAAAAGTCATGAGTAATAATTTTGAAAAGATTCTGTCATGATGGTTGTGGTCGGTCTGACAGGTGTGTGAGCTCTGTGGACCAATCAGCAGGTGAGTGGGTTGGTGATCCTGGTTCAGGTGGGTTTATTCAGTCCGGTCCGTCAGGTGGTGGCTGTGTATATCTGTCACCACTTGTGACTCATGGTTAATGAGCATTCTTTGTGGTCGATTTACAACATCAGTATACCCACGCCTCTCTGTGATGACGTCGGCCAGGTAACGGCAAGCAGCACTTGACTCATTCCTGAGGGTTTTTTTTTTTTTTTTCTCCAAGCTTTTAGAAAGAGTGTCTGTCATTGCTGCTGACATTTCCCTGACAGGTTGGCTCAGAAAACACTGAGAGCCATTTAAAACTGGTTTCCCTTCAGGCAGCAGCGTAACACTCATAAGGACTTCTGCTTCCTGGTTGACAGATTGCCTGCTTTGCCATTGGTGCTCATGCATTTTCAAAATCCTCAGCGAGGAAAGGCCAAAGGTCACGAGGCCGACTGAGCTCATAGGTGGCTGTGTGAGCGTCCAGGCTGAGTAAAACAAACACCGTGAGGTTTAAGAGATTTTTTTCTTTCCCCCTGCAGCAGAGTTGTGCCGGTCTCATGACGAGTGTGCAGTACATCTGGCTGCTCAGCTTTCCCTGGAAGTCTCAGAGAGAGAGAGAGAGAGAGAGGGGGAATATTTGTGAGTGCCAGAAGTAGGCAGGCGTGCACAATAGTCTCAAATATCGGCCTGCCTGCCTTTATATCTGCCAGCTAATCGCAGCTGAAACAAAGAGCCCAGTCTTTAAGGAAAAGGGCATTTGACAAGGAAGTAAAGCAGCTTCCAGCCGCTGCAGACGGAGGCCAACAGTTTGAGCAGCGAGGAATGTGAACTGGGAAGGAAACTGGAGCATTTCATATTTATACTGAGGACAGTTTAGATGAGGGACCCACAGCGACCGAGCCCGGACAAAGACGCTCTGTTGATAAAGGCCATCGAACCTTCAACTGTCCTTGTATTGTGAAAAACCTCCTTAAGAATCTTGGTTTATTCCTTCAGTAAATTTACTGTGTAAAAGACACAGCTCCTCCTTATCTGAGGCTCACAAAGCATCATGGGTAAATCTTGAATTCAGCAACTGCTTTGTATTTAAGTCTTCATCCTTGTTTAGAGGAAGTTTGGTTTTAGCAACAGAGAGATTCGTTTTCTTATAGACATCGATATTCAGGTTTAACCCAAGATTCTCAGGCTTAATCCTGAATTCTTGTGTTTTTTTTTTTGTTTTTTTTCTACTGAATTGTTTTAGTATGCTCTTAAATGTTTAGATTTAATCCTGATTTTCAAGATCTATAGTACATGTTTTTACTTAATTATCATGTAAACCCCCCATTTATTGCATAATTTTCTATTTTAATCCTGAATTTCAATGTTTGATTCCAATTTGAATCATCATTTTTCACGTTTTATTTTTTCTTCCCAAGATTAAACTTTTATCTTGAATTTTAGTTGCATACGATTTTTTTTTAAACAAATTTCTTAAAATGTTTGATGTTCAACCTCAGATTTAATCTGGTGCAGTTTTGTTTGACAGACAGTTTAATCCAGATGTTTTGGCTTTAATTACAGATGTTTGTTTTTTACTTTTTGGGTTTTGTAAAACTTTTTTTCTGACTTAATCCTGAATTTGAGATAGGCTAGACATTTTAGATTCATTGAAGTGTTGAAACACCGCAACAAGCAGTAGTTACCACTACTATCAGGATCATTCTCTTTCCTTCCAGTAAAAAACCTTCCAGTAAAAAACCTTCCAAAAAACGATAGGAATAATTTCGCATATAGTTAACTTCACTTTCAGGGTGCCACAGGTTCAAGGAAACAGTTTAACCTACAAACTGAACCAGAGAATGAGCAGTGTAAACAGAGCCAGTGTTAAATACAATGATCTTAAAGAATGTGTTATTTTCAGCACTTGCTGTCTGCAGTCATTGAACTGTCTAGTTCACAGTGTTCTGGGAGGAGGGTTCATGAGGAGAAAGCTTCCTCTGAATGTTAACTGAAAACCCTTTTTCTACTTTAAGTTTCATGAGGTCAGAGGTCAGAGACAGCAGCCGTGTGTTACACTTAGGAGATACAGCAAAGCACTTTCTCCCAAACTACAGAGACATCAATGTGTTGACGGTGACACATCTTCTAGCAGGAGTTTTCTCGTCTCTAATTACTGAGCTGCAGCCAAAACAGTCTGGACCAGAGACAGTCCAGGGGCTATAAATAGAGTCTGACCACAGATCCAGGCTGCAGGTTTTCATCACTTGGTCATTTTCTTGAAACATGATTCGGTTTCCCTTTCCAGTGACTTCCACAATTGCTTTTCATCCTGTGCAGGTTTCGGTCTGATGCAGAGAGAAGCTGCAGGAACATAGAAAACACGCTGCACAAGCAGGGCAAGCACTCGCTAACAGAGTATTTGGACGCAAGCTGCTAACAGCTTTTCTAATGTATACTAGCTTTTTAAGGCATATTGGATTTTGGCCATTCTTATTTGATGGAGCTTTGATGAGCTTTTATCACAGACACCTAATATGAGTTTTATGTCTGTGATAACAGCTTTTTCTCTCACGTTGTTTGTTTAATGCCATTATTCCTACATGTATTTTTACAGAACGTAAGTGCTTGGTGACTCACTCTGCTTTAACCCTAAAGAAATACCATCAGTCTGAGTCCGACTTTGGTTTAAATGTGGTTTCAAAGCCACTTTCACCCTGATAGGATAATCACATCGAATATTGGCAGATATTTTCACCTATCTGAGCCACACCTGACTTCTAAAAAAAACAACTTCTTTGGTGGGATTCTGAAACATTAAAAGTCTCCACTTAATCCAAGACCAGCAGCTGGTGGAGGCAGGACGGGGCAGGTTTCATCCAGGTTTCAAAGTCTGACACCCCGAAGGCTGCAGGGGAGAGCGATCCTGGCCGCTCTCTGATTGGCCGACATCCAGTTTTATTATAACCAGTGAGCAGCCAGTGGTGGATCAGTTTGTGCTTTAAGGGAACAGCAGAGACCTGCAGTGTGTTTCGAAGGTGGAGCGTGTGTGTGTGTGTGTGTGTGTGTGTGTGTGTTGACACAGTGGAGTCAGTCGGTTGAGCCCTTCAGACGGTTACAGGGTTTGTTTTTATTTGAACTGGTGGGCGTGGTGCGAGGCAGAGTTCCACCTGTCCGCCAATCACACGGCAGGTCTGCCTCAGGTGCGGGTTCTCGACAGCAGACACAGAGAACAAAGACCTGGCTGTTGGAAAACAGCTCCTAATGATTGATTCTATCTGCTCTTATTTTACTGAACACATCAAAGACTTTATAAAGACACATGAGGAGAGCACAGAGTGTTTCATAATTGATGCCTTAAATGCTTCCTATTTAAAAAAAAAAAAATATGGTAGACACCATCATGCCTTTGTTAGCTTGTAGCATCTTTTGCTGAAGTCCCAGCAGCTCGGTGAAGTTACTTTGTTGAGATTCTGGCAGCGGCTGACCGATATGATGAGTTTTATCTCTTGTTCTGTACATACTGGAGTGAAGCAGGAAGCAGTTGGGGAAACAAACGCCGCGGGTCGTGGCGCCCAAGCAAACTGCAGACGGACATTTGCATAGAATTGAAATTGAATCTCTGTGATCTGTATGTCTATTAAAGTTCAGATTTGCAAGTCTGTTTCTGACAATGAGGCTTTTGAAAATAAATGATGACAATTGATGATGATTAAGCCAATTATTAAGCAAATGAGCAAACATTCACACGTTCCAGCTTCTCAGATGTTTTTATATCGTTTCAGATGAAATATCATCCGGTATTTAATATAATGTAGTGGCATTAAGATTTCACAGAGGGCTCTATGTTTCCTGACATTTTATAGAACGATTAATAAAAAACAAGTAAAATTACCTTCATCACTTTGTTCCCTCAATCGCGTTTTAGGCTTCTTGCCACCAACTTTAGGAATTCACTGACGCTGGATAAGAAAAGTAGTATAGGGCAGAGTTGAGTAGCTTTTCTTTAGCACTGAAATTCTCCTTCTCCCCATCCCACATCACATTCTCCTCATCTACACTCTGTGACCATGAACTTCAACCAAAGAATGATCCGTCTCTCTCAGATTGTTTTATTTGAGTGATTTCTTTGGGAGCTTGTGAAAGTAAGAATAAGTGAAAAGGTAAATTATCTTGTGATTCAGATGAAAAAAGCAAAGATAGGATGAAATTCTGGAAGGTTTTTTTTTTTTACAGTTTTGTTCATCAGAAAAAAGTTTTTCTCAATCCCTCAACTTCCAAGATTAATCTCGTGACCTGGATGGAAATCTCAGCTCTATTCCCTCTTTTCAACCCTGTGCTTTGTCTCAATAGGTCAGGATATCCTAGTAAGTGTATAGACGGGCAGGTTTCCAGAGCTGTGTTGCATTTATCTGCTATTATGTTGGGAAACGAACCCAGGGAGAGAAATGATCAGCGGCTGCAGCTTTGGCAGCCTGAGCTCCGTGTTGGCGATGAGCTGTTTAGAGGTTTGAACTTTGAGAGCTCAGAGCTGCTACTTCAGGGGAGCAATAAAATCACACAGACAGTTATCCTGCCAAAATTAGCCCTTCGCAATCTGAATGGTCGCTCTCGTTAACCTGGTTTTCAGGCCTCTTGCAGACCTGAAACCTACAGAGCCAGAGAGTCTCTCCTGTTCCTCCTCCTCCTCCTCCTCCTCCCAAGAGCTTCAGCCGCCTGCATTTCTCATTAAAGCCATAAAAAGTAACAGCCCAATCATAGACGTTAATAGGCTCACCACAACAAACAAAGGCCCTGCCCATTTCATACTGCTTCGTTTTAACTGTGTACGAGTCAACGCTGCTGTGTCCCTCAGCTTCTCCCAGGCTTGTTTTAAAGCTGAAACCTGACACCTGTGGAGTGGTTTGAAGGAATTTAAACAGCTTGCAGATTTGTCATTTTGTGCACTGCAGACCCCCCACCCCCCACCCCCCTACACACACACACACACTCCCACCCCCCACCACCCCTGCTCCTCGTTGTCCTCGCAGGACAACTGTGTTGAACGTACAGCTGTACTCCTGCTCAGTCTGCAGGTTTTGTATGGTCTGGAGTTTACTGAGGTCACCTTGACAAGTGACCAATCAGAGGCCGAGGAATCTGAGAGGCAAATAACTATGACATGTCTCCTGTTTATCCCCAGTAGTCAGAGTGAAAAAGACACAGTAAAATGAAAATACAGATACAGTATATGGCCAGAAGTACGCGGACAAGACTCCATCTTGGAGACAGAAACTTGAAAAAAGAAATTCTAATCACAAGTTCCACTTCCTTTCTACGGCTTTTAACCAAACATCATGGCCTTCCTCACCGAATGGAGCTTCTTGGTCCTAATGGGGATGGTTTGGTTGTTCTCATGTGGCCTTCAGTATGGAATAGGTATGTGGACAGACACCCAAAAACTCTAGCCTGAGACCAGTGAAACCGTTTCTTTGTGGATCTGGCTTTGTGCTCAAGGGCAGCGTCATGTTGAAACAGGAAATGAACAAACACAAACTGTTGACACAAAATTGAAAGAACGCCATTGTGTAAAATGTCATTATAAGTTGTAGCAGTGAAATTTCTCTCAGTTAGAACGAGGCCCAAACAAAGGGGCGTCCAACATACTTTTGGCTTCTAAAAACAGTGTCTTTGCTTTGCAGTTTCTGATTAAGTCTCTTTTCCAGAGTCACATATAGGTAGTCGGTATCTTATTTCCCACGTCATTTTAATGTGGTGTGAAAAAAAAAGAAATAGCCAGCGGAGCCCGGCTGCTGGCTCCGTCATGCCTTCTTACGCCGCTGCTGAAATAACACCTACTCCAGGAGGCAGACACTCTGGACATGAGCCAGAGCCGCCTGCACTCGATCTTAAACTGGTTTCACTGCTGTCAACCGACTGTATATGGGGCAGAGGGGCAACTGTGACTGTGGGAAATCAAACAAAGTCTCAGGCAGGGCTGTAGCTCCAGACCCAGGCCCAGACAGGAAACCTATTTATTTTTATTTCCTCCTTCGCCTGCAGTGGTGAGCGCGTTCCAACATTCTCCTTCTAATTTGTCATTTTAATGAGCAGCAGAGCAGACCGCTGGAGAAGCAGGTAGGGAGATGTTGGACTCGCAGCGTCCGCCCCTGCTGAAGTGTCCTTGAGCACCTTTTCGCTTTCAGCTGCTCTGTCACTGACCTCCTCTGTCAGCAGAGCAGGAAGAGGAGAAAGTTTCCTGCAGTGCTGAAACAATTACTTTATAGCATTGTGTTGATTAATTGTTTAAGGCCCTTTTCAATGAAAGAGTTCTATGAACTGGGGAACCACGGGAACTAAACGAGGAGCTACGAACACCTCGGCAAATCAAGTCAGCTGCTGGTTTGTTGCAAGTTTTCACCACTGACAGGTCTTCTGTTTTCTTGGCTTTGTTTGATAGACACAGTAAAGAGAGACATGAAAGGGGGTGGGCTCAAACCCGGGCCGCTGCTGTGAGGACAAAGGTGGGGCACCCCGGCCTTCTCGTTTTCAGATTCAGAGAAATATTTTGTTTCATACACTAATGCATTTTCGTTTTAAAACCAAAACCCTTCCGTCCAGGCGAGCGCTTTACCTCCATATCAAGAATAATCTCAGTCCATGCTTGAACACCTGAAAACACAGGTCACATGATCCATCGCCAACACTGTGTGCCAGTGTAAACAGGAAGCAGATTGTTTACTCTGCAGTCGGTCAGTTGTAGAATCAGCAAAGGCAGTTGTAGCATTAACTGCACATTAGCTGCTAGCAAAGACAACAAGGTCAGCAACACTTGTAGTTCATTCTCCATGTTGCATTCACCATTGGTGGTCTCAACATGTAAGACCCAATCGGGGAGCAAATGTGGGTGTTTACATCATCGTTTCCAAAGGTCTCTGTTTGAAAAAGTTCCGATTAAAACGCCACCCCGGAGTTTTCAAACTAAAACGGGGTCCGCAGCATTTGGAAAACTCAAGAGTAGTGTGGAGGCCAGGTGTGAATGTAGCAAAGGTGGTGCATTTTAAAACTAAAACGTATTAGAGATCTGAGATCTTGGACGTTACGAGTTGCAGGCACCAACATGGCCGACTCTGTGGTTTCTTGTGTGACTCGATCACAGTCGTTCACATACCCGTGGATTAGTTCTTTTTAAGATAAGGCACGTTTCGGATGGATCTTCAGATTGTCCTCCAGGTTCCTCCACATCTGCTTCTTGTCTCAGTTCTAGGTTAATCCATGATTTAGATGCCACAATAGCAGCCTTGTGCATGTAGGTCTGTGTTATTGCGCTAAAGAGGCCGTCACGGTCGATGAGGCCGGGCCCATGAGGGCTGAGCTCACACATATGTTTTGACTGCAAACGCATCAGTTTTGAGGATTAGGATTAAAATTGTCTCTGTTTTTCTTTATAATTTCATAAAATGTTCAATCAGCTTTAACCTGTTTAAGCTCAGTCACAGCTGCAGTTGCCGGTTTTATTTTCTTTTACAGAATAAATGCGCAAATACTCAACGACAGCCATTTTTCTAGAATGAAAACTACACCATCAGTATCTTAAAAAACTGCACCAAAGATGATGTTTGCATCGCACTTTGAGAAATCACCACTTGTCAGAGTGTTTGATGAAACATCACTGTGCAGGTTTCATAAAATTGTCAAGCTTGAACAAAAACAAAGCATGACTAAAGTTGTGGAGAGCTTGAAAAAAGAAACGCAGCATGTGACTTCAGGAAAATAAAAATATGTGTGTACAAAATCGATCATACCGAGAGTCTGATGATTACAAACTCAAAGAGAGTTGTTGTAGCTGCAGTAGGCCCTGAAAATATGATCGAAGGGAAAGAGTCACAGTCTTTGATCGTTTAGTTCTGCGTGAGTGATTTTTGTTAAAGCCTTTCAAACTCCTAAGTCCTTAGTTTGATGACACCGAGACCTCTGCAGCTTCAGTAGGAACAGTAAATCATTTGTTATCACACTCCTCTTTGCTCTTCCTCCATCCATAAATCTCGGTGTCTTCTTTACTGTTTCATCACCTTCCTCTTCCTCTGTTCTCTCCTCCTCTGGCTTTTTTTTACAAAGTCTCGTCTTCCTGCCCGGATGGCTCTAAACATTCCTCTGGGTCTGGGCGCTTCCTAACCTCTCAATCTCTCCAGCTCTCTTTGCATGTGTGCTCTTACAGGACATGGTATACAGGAGGCTGTGCTCAACCCACTGTAATTTCATCTATCCATTAACACTGTGCCGTGAATGGTGTGTTCAGAGAAAATGTGAGACTGTCCTCCTGTATAAAAAAAAAAAAAAAACAATCCCATAGGTTGTTTGTGCAGCAGGTTACTATGTTACATTTAGTTACATTTTGTTGCCAGGTGAAATCTAGTGGCCTTAGTGATTAAGACAGGAGCAAAGGGAAAAGTGACGTAGTATAAAGAGAGACAAAGTCCACGTCAGGAGGAGGTTGTGGTGGATGGATGAAGATGAAGCAGGAGAGCGCTGTTCCATTCCCATGTGAAAGCAGCAGTTTATGCTGTTTCTAACAACGTTGTTATTATTGTAACCATAACATCAAAGATCATCTAATATTACCTATCGAAAGTACTTATTTTAACCCAAATCAAGACAACCGAGGTCCGGTGCGCCTGCCGCTGTAGGGGCACTACTTCAGGAGACAGGAGAGGGTTGAAGAAACGACTTGTGTGGATGTTCAGGTTCGAGGACTGGTTGGCTGGAAATTGCAGTCATTTTAACATCACCAAAAACAATACTTTGCTGGAACTGGGAGAGATGATGCCACAGAGACACTGTTTGGAAAGTCATTCGGTCTTTGTTGCTGCCATTTTGAGCTGCCAATAATGCCAAGTAATCCAGTGCATACAGGGATTTGTTCATAGTATAAAATGTTCAGAGCTCAGTTGGTCATATATTCTCTCTCAAAGGTTATTCTAGGACATTTAGTTCAGAGTATTTTGTTAACCAACGTAGAGACAAAACCAAAGTCAGGTGTTCACAAAGGTACAAAGTGTGTGTGGGGTCCAGACTCAGCTCGCGACCTTTGCTGTCACCCTACCTCTGGATGACCTCCCTGTCATTTTGTAATAAAGCAGAAATGCCATTAAGGTAATGATAAAAACCATCAGTCCTCCTGTAGGTGACGTGTCTACATATTTTCCCTCCGAGTCAACCTGATGTATGTACTTGGTGTACTGCTTGGGAACCTTTACGCCGCTGCATGAGAGGTCATTTCTTGGTTCGGTGGCTGCAGAGGCGATATTTCATATAAATCCAGCAAAGCGGGTTTTAATCTGAGATGCTCTCCTGACACTAATCCCTCAGCGTCCTGCTGCGTCACGGTTCCCCACTGTTGAAATGGTCAATTAAAACCAGGACTGGAAGTTTCTGGATCCAACCCTGTTTGTTTCATCTTCACTGATGAGGCGTCGCTGTGGTGCGGGAGGCAGCCGACGGAGCGCGAGTGTTTTGATCTGGGTGTATCGGTTTTATTGGAGATTGGCTTGAAAAGAAGTGAAGTGTTGTAATTTATGAGACACATACACCTTAAGGCTGTTTACACTTGTCATAAACAAAACATTATATGGTACACACCCATTGGACACACACACACACACACACACACATACACCTGGCCCACAAAATAACTGTCCAATAATTCACCTGGCTGTTAAACTGCTGTAATAATTTAATAGAAACACCTGCAGGAAGGAAGCGGTCTTCCTCTTTCCCCTGGACGGGCAGAAGAAAGTGCCTTTAAGGTGGAACATATGTCTGCAGACAGAGGTTATAAAGAGGTTACAATGAGGTTGTCCTTTGCGTCCGTACTTCCCCTGCCCATGGTTTCCTGTTCGGCTCCCAATGGCTTGTCTCCAAGGTGCTGCAACTATCTCTGCATCTTGTTTTCATTTGTGTCATCTGCATCAGATGATCTGTTGTGATGAGCACAGATCCATACTGACTCAAGACCTTGGTTTCAGATCTGAATCATTTACTTGGGATATGCAAAGAGTGGCAGACGCCCTAGACGCTTTGGTGCCGGCTGACATCAGACCTGCTTATTGGATGGTCGAATATCTGCAAATTCCCTACCTACACCACTATTCTTGGAATTGGGCATGACTGTACGACAAGTGCTTTAAATTTCTGAAACCAATGATTCAACATTCACCCTCACTTCACTTTACCTTCCCATTTGGTCGGTCATCAGTTTCTTTTCGAGCACAACCCGACTCTTACCTCAGTTGCGTATCAGAACTTTTTTATCTACCGCTACTTAGGTGCTTCTGAGCGTGACCCATAACTGTCCTAGTGTAACCTGCTCTGTGTGGTTAATAACCAGATAAATAACCAAAATAAATAGTTTGAGAGATTTTGACCATTTGAATGTTTTCAGTGTAACTTTAAAATGATGTTGGTTACTGTCTTGGCCACCTCAGATACATACAGCTTCTGGTCAGATCTGAGAGAGAAGTAGGAGGGAGGTTATCTGATCCTAGATCTGTGTGTGGACGGGGGTTTCCAGGAAGCTGCTGTCAACAAACATACACACACACACACACACACACACACACACACACACACACACACACACACACACAACATAAAGCCAGGCACAACCCGAAAAAAACCAAACATCCATTTAAACTAATTAGCTCTTTCTCATGCGATCCTGTTACCTTGTGAGAGTGCAGGTCTTCTCTTCTGAGGACTCCTCAGAGTACTTAGTGGTATATCAGACTATCTTTACTCTGGCTATTAGGGGAAGATAAACAGTTGGGTCATTAAGGATCTGATTTGATGCAGCTGATTGATTTTTCTGCACTGCATGGATCCAAAAAGGCGATCAGGGTATCTTCTTCTCCTCAGACATCAAGGTTTCTCTCATTGAGAGTTATTGCAGAATCTTTTGAATTTGAAAAATTTACAGTATGTTTTTACAGTATGTGTCTTTGGCTAAAGTCTGGGTTTGAACTGGGGCATTTCACCCAGTAGAATATCAGTACTAGTTTGGACACTTTGAGTATTTTTCCATTTTGGTGTTTACTACTTCCTCCACCACTGACGCTCATCAGTCCAGTCATTCATTTTCATACTTTAAATACCTTTACTAGCGACTAATATGGATAAACTCATCTTTCAGATGCGACATTATGTTATTTCGAAACTGAATTTTTTTCCTTGGTGAGTAAGAAGTTACCGTCCTTTGCTTTATCAGGAAGTGAGCAGTTGGATCAACCAACAGATTTGCTTCAGTTGCTCTGAACAAAAACCTCTCAGTGAATGAGCAACAGCTCTTTGTAAAGACAGGCTCACTTCAGCCTTATTCTCCTCCACGGCAGAGAGAGAAAGATGTTCATCTGCCCGTCACGCTCACCCTCCCCACCACCATCAGTCTGTCTGCGAGCGCTTCATTTTCCCAAAAAGGTGCAATGTCAGCAAGAGATGAAGTCAGAGGGTTGAGGAGAACCAGGTGGAGCAATATTGTTTCCTTAGCGCCAAATCTCCACCTCAGAACAGTCAGAGTTGTATAAAGCGAGGTTGGCTATAGAGTGGGTCAAAAAACTTTTACATTGCTTGGGTTAACCTGGGCTAAATTTGGTTGATAGTTGTTGTCAAATTACCCAGATTTCCCCAAAAAAAACCTTTTGAATTCTAAACCAAATCTGTCCCACCCAGATATTTACTTTAGGTCATCAAATCGGCACTAACTGGGACATTCGACAGACTGAAGAAGAACTTCTCAGTGTGTAACCTCTTGAGCTAAGCAGATCAAAGAAAGATCGGGTAATTTTGGCACACTGTGCAGGTCTGATCTACAATGACGTTGTAAATCAGACGTATCTGGTCGTGTTGTCGCCCCATTATGGTGCGATGAGGAATGTTGGCCGATGAATAAACAGTTTGTTGTTGTTGGGTTGCTGGATTAAACTCTGGATGCCTTTAGCCTGAATTGATTTCAAATTATTCTTCTTTTTGTTTTGTTTTTGTTTGTTCCATTAAACACACAACCATCTTCTCAACATTTAGCCACATTTTGAATATTATAATCCCAATTTCACAAAGATCAAAGATCAATCATATCATGTATTTTAAGATCCACTAATTCTCTTGTTATAGAGTAAACATTTTT
Organism: Seriola dumerili; assembly: GCF_002260705.1. NCBI lineage: Eukaryota > Metazoa > Chordata > Actinopteri > Carangiformes > Carangidae > Seriola > Seriola dumerili. Next base: position 3,562,763 of record NW_019174687.1, read on the forward strand.
TTGAAGTACTGTTTGAGCTCTAGTGAATCCTTCCAAAACCCTGATTGATGTCTTCATGAATGGTGTCCTTGAGCTCGCTTCAAGAACTGTAGTAGCTGTAGATCTCTTGAGTTATGTCCCATAGGACAACTTTCTCAAAACACTGTGTGAAATATTGTGATTTAAATACACTTTCAGGTCCACTATGATAAAACAGACCCTTTCATTTTTTTTACACATGCACTGCCGAGTAAATCTTATTTAATTCCAGCCTCGCCTCACCACTTAACCCAGTTTTTCTCCGGCCAAGCCAACAGAGTTATTAGATTGTCTTTGCGAGTGCACTCAGAGACTTGATACTTTTCCAAAAAAGCCATAAAGTCATTAGATGAAGTTAAAAGCTCTGAGGGTTGAAGCGTGTCCCGGGATCGGGCCTTTCTCACACTAAACTGAGCAAACAGCCCGAGACAGAATAAACAAGGTTATCTCTGCAGTTTACTGGGTCAAGCTGCTTCAAAGGGAGAATTTTTACCTGAAGATCAAGGCTTGTTCTCTAAACTCAGATCAGTCTGAGATAGAGGTAATTCAGAAATCAAAGGCAGAACGTGAAAATGTAGGTCAATGAACGTGAGTATAGGCGGCGGCGTTTCTCAAAACAACTGAATGCAGAAAAGTATGGTGTTAGTAATGGGGGGTTAATGCAGGAGGCCTGAGACTAAAAGTGGATGTTTTGCCATATCTGAAGTGTTGGCAACATACACAGGCATAGTAGAGAGAGGTGGATTGTGCTTCCAGAATGGTGTAAAAAGTATTTAGTTAGTAGTTAAATATATGGCTGAAACATGTCACACTACATCTTTATGTAGATCTTTAACAGTCACCAGGAATGACGAAAGCGACAGGAAGTTGTAGCTGCTTCATAATAAAACTTTGACAGTGGTTAGCCAGTGGAAAGCTGTGATTATGAAGCAGTGAAGAGGAGGTGTTATTGTTTCTATTAACAGAAGCTTAATTACAGATTTCACAACAGCTCTGAGCAGAAGAGTTCTGCTGGGGAAAACAATGGTTTCACCATCTGTGGCATTGTTGTCTGTCAGCGTTTCTTGTGACTGCTTTACAATTAAAGCCATCATATGTTTCCCCTGTTGAACACTTTTAATGTGAAGCAGCAGCAGAAGGAATCGTTTGGGTTGAATTAGCACTAACGTAATACAGCTTGGATTTGGTTTTAGGAGAGTGAACAGCAAACAGTTAGAGTGATATCAATGCTGATGCATACTGAATAGCTTCCTGTTAATCCTTGTGCATGTAGACAATTTGAACCCCAAGCAGGAATGGTGAACTCCACCACTAACAATGACAACATAGACATGAAGGGGTAAGAGCTTAAGCCATCGTTGTGACAAGAGTTTATAATTCGTCCTCTGAGCAGCTTCTTCTACTGTGACTCGGTATCGGAAAGTGGCGAAATGGGCCGACCAGGCTGGAGCTCGCTGGTTAGCAATCTAACTTCAGGGGGTTGCTTTCCACCAGTCAGTCAGTCAGTTCTTGTTAAGTAAAGGAATGAAGTTTGATGCTAAACTCACAACCATTCTTTTAGACTGGTGAGTAAATAGATGTTAATGCTAACACTGGCTATATAGCGATAGAACTTGAAGATAGTTCCTCTTAAATAAATTGGATGGCTACCGCCAACTAACAAGTAAACAGCTGTTGATGCTAATGTATTAGCATTAGCAAAATCTTACAAATAGCTTGTTTAGATTAATTGGATACCTACTGCTGAAAAAATGCCTGCAAAATATTATCGAAAATGGGGTTTGAGTTTAGAAAATTCTGACGGAATAGAACTAGGACGGAAACAATACCCAACCCTACTTACACCGTGTCCACTTTCCCCACATTTAACTGTCTGTGGATGGTTTCAGGTCACGGTGAGCTATTGCCTCAATTTGTTTCAGCCACACAGTGTGTTTCTCAGGGTGAAACTGCCCCCTTTGTTGTACAACAAGGCATCTGTTGTTTGTCCCAGAAGAAAGGCAGAGAGGGGAAGACAGTATTTATATTCTGCCCGTTCACTCCGCTACGAGTCTGCACAACCAGCGCCAGGCGACCACAGCTGGGCAACACATGGCAGCTCTGGCCTCAGCTGCCAGCCTGTAACACACACACACACACACACACACACACACCCACACACACACACACACACACACACACACATACACACCACACACACACACACACACAGAGCAGAAGAAAGACATCCTGCAAGTACACCTCCTCACAGCAAACTTAATACATGTAATGCGCACACTTTTTTTGACCACCCTCGCTTTCACAAAAACAATGTCCTAAACGTACACTCACATTCTCTCATGCACACTTTCACACACATCATACACACACATGCACACACACACACACACACACCACACACACACACACACACAGAGCAGAAGAAAGTAGGTCAGGTGGGCTTTAAGCAAGGGGAGTTTGGTCATTTCCCCCCTTTTTGGGCCTAAGTGGTCTTTAGTGGTGGAAACTGGTCTTAGCTCAGTTAGTTCAGCATCAGGTCATCATTGATCCTGAGCTGCAGATCCTCAGGAAGTTCACGAGTCTTTGCAGAGTTTATTTTCCTCCTTTGAATTCAGAATTCCTCCCCCCACGTGAGTTTGATTTGGCTTGTTTGCTCATTGTGGTGACTAATCAGTCACAGACAGGACATTTGTTTAATTTAGGAACTAGTTTAACTGCATTTAGTCACGTTTAGTCTTAACCTGGATTTTTTTTACATATGTGTGATCCCAAACTGATATCACTGATATATTTCTACTTTATTAACCTTGTTTTCAACTTTTCTACCCTTTAATAAAAAAAAAATTAAAAAAAAGACCCTACAGTCAATCGTGCAGACAGCCCAGCATTGATCTCCCTTTCAATAATAGCTCTTGGACAGGAAAATAACGTGGCTTTATTTAATCACGAGCCGGGTTTCCTGTGGTCTGGCTTCGTGAAATCTGGAAAGTATAATCTGTGTGGTTACAAGCAGAAGTAGACAACACATAAATGCTGGTGATATTCAGCGTCTGTGATGGGATAAACACAGGAACAGTGGTGCAGTCGGTCGCTCGTGTGTGTGAAGTGCTCAGTGGGAGGAGCTTACTGCAGGTAACGTGTGACTGGACAGTCATAGTGAAGTCTAAAGTGACTGAGACTCTAATCTCTATCTTTTACTGTTTTTTTTTTTTTTTATTTTAGCTACAAAACAATAATCATTCGAGGGCAGAAATCAGATTCACTAAAAATGTCATCAATTATTTATTGATTTGTGTCTGATCTGTCTGTAAAGTCTCTTTGCAAAACATCCACAGGTGTCATGAAGTCCTGACAGACAGTCGTAGAAGCGTCACCTCCTAAAGGCGAAAATAAAGAAGCAAACATGGCTGCATCATTCCTTTGAAACAAAAACCACATGCCATAGAGCCCCTCTCCCCCTAAGAAAATGCCTGACTAAAAATGGCAGACAAAACACCATTGCCCTTTTCTGTGGATGTTGCATGTTTGACTCAGTGAGGAGAAAACAAGGAAGCTGCCCAGCAAGCATAACTGAGATTACAGCCTGGGCTTGTGGGATTCACAGTCGCTTTGTTCTGTAAACCAGAAACAGCTTGAAAAAGCGCCTCCTCATTCAGAAAAAAACAAACGAAAAAGAGAATTTATTTTTACTTTTAGTCGTGCAAGGTTTGGTCGAGTGCATTCATGCTCTTCACAGCCACACTCTGCTGCTGCTTTCACACCTGCAAACTGCCCTGACGAACCTACTGTTGGCCTTTAAACAGCTCCATGGGGCCGGCTGACAATTAGGTACTGTAGCAACTCACTGATCGCATTACATTTATCAGTCTTGTCTCTACCTGTGATTCCATGTGGTTTAGGATCCACACTGGCTACCTTCTCAAAGCTCGGACACACCGTTGTGCCCTGGGCGAACCAAAATGGCCGCCGCCAACATACAAAATATTCTCACTGAAAAGCAGGAAGGCGTTTGACAAAGACGTGGGTCCGGACAGGAAAAGCAAGTCAGAATGTCTTCACTTCAAAGCTGTTTGTTTTCAAAGGGCTTCTTCAAATCTCTTTTGAACTCGTTCATCTTTCTTACATGCACAGGATAGAAGTGTTTATCTTCTAGTTGGGGGGTTAAAAATGTCTCAGACCTCAAGGTATTTTTTCTTCCTCTTGTTTTTACCCCTTTGTTGTTTCATGTGGCTGTCCTGAGCCAAAAGCATCTTCTCAGTTGTCTGTAGCCGGGCCAGCGACCAGGTGCTGGCACTAATGTTTCAATGACAAGCCAATTCAAAGAAAACAAAGAGTTTTTTAGCAAATGTGCAAAAGGTCCCAGTGTGCAGGTGGCTGGATCAGCAATAACATGAACTGTTTTTTGGCTCTAATATATGCAGTTTTCTTAAGGGTTCCATATTTTCCTCTTCTCCAGTGTTTTATTTGAAGTGTTGATCCATAAGAAGATATATTTGTGGTTTTAAGAACCAAAAACCATCTCAGTGTAGTTTCACATCTCTCTCCGGCTTCTCTCTGGAGCTGTAGCAACAACAGGTCGGTGAGACACTTCTCACATGCATTTTCTCTTTATGAATCCATTCATTGCACATTATTTGTTTGATTATTTTCAGCCTGTTCGTTTGCTGAGCATTCATGCTCTTTCCAGTGGTGGTCTAACTCCATATTCATGTATTTATTCTCATGCTATTTATTCAAACACCTGAAGCTTCCTTCTGTTGGTGAGTGAGCCGCTTGTTGCCTTCTCCAAGGGAATATCACAGATGGTGGTTGTAGGTATTCTGAGCGTTATTAAATGAAAACATAGACATGTTGCTTAACTCTGTTTTTCAGCTAGCATGTTAGTGAGCATTCACACACATTCAGGCACATTTATAAAGATTTTTTTGCTCATGAAGAAAATGGAGCAATTTCATGTCAGAAGGAATTTACCCTTTTCAAAGTACTTGATTCTGCCTTTGTTCTGCAGTTTATTTAAAACACTGAATACACAGCTGAGTCATAAACTCGAGCCTCACTGTGAAGCCACTGTGTCAGTAATCCAAGCGAGTTACCAGCAACGACATAATGAGAGCTGGTGAATAGTTAATGAGACACTGTTACTCAAACAGACTCATCTGCAGCTAAACAAATGTTTGCTGTCATCAGGAATTCATCAACAGGCTCTGATGGACAAATGTTTCAAGGTCTGCTTGTTGATGGAAACCTGAAGGTGGAGGGTGAAGGTTTGCACAGTGGGCCTCATGTCCACATTCATGGAGGCTCTAAAGCCAAAAAACATTCATTTCTAATCAATGAACAAATCTAAAAAATAGCTTGTATTTGTTATCCATTGTGATAATTGGGTTAATAACTGGCCAATCAGAGCTTCTGCTGCTGCTGGCTAGTACTCTTACCAACCGACGGCTACGCAGCGCCCGCTCCTACGAACTTCTTTCTAGTAGTGATCCTGAACTAGTCTCTTTTCACGAAGTGCGCCCGTCATTCTCTCTGACTCTCCCTTTTAAGTGATCAGTGAATAGAGACGGAAAGAAAGAAAGCAGATTAAAAAAAAGAATGTGAGAGTGATTTTGAAGGCAGACACCCAGATAGATATATTAACAATAAATAAAAACAAGATACATAAAGTAATTAGTACATTTATTAATTGTTTTATTATATTAACAGAACCTCTCTGCAGTCCTGAAACCTGTGACCTTTTTACCAGTGCCATTCATCTCTCATTTGGATGCTAGGTTTTATAAAGATGCCACTTTTACAGATGAAAATGTAAAATATATCGATACTGTTGATATAAATGTGTAGTAACAAGGACCAAAACTGCAGTGACAGGTTGTTAAAATAGGATTTAAAGGTTCCTCAAATTTGCTGAATAATGTAATAATGTCAGTGTTTGACTTTAAGAGGCAGTTTTAACGTCATACAGGTCGTGGCATGTTTTGATGAGACAGTATTAGTCATTAATTATTAGTCAATAGCAATTCAAACCCTCAACAGTGTAACACTTTCCATGCAGAATGAAAATATTGAGATAAAACATTTGAAAATGACACTTAAAAATTTAAAATTAAAATGAAATCACAACACATATTCACATTTGTCTCAAAGTATTCAACGAAATGACAAAAAGAGGTTAATCACAGTCACATTGAGATATAAACAACAACAACAACAACAACTCCTCCTTATTTAGACTGACATGTCTCCAGGGATTTCCTGGTCTTGGTAATCACAAGGTTAAAGTCTGGCCCTTCAGGTGAAACCACACACACCCTGCTGAGTCAGGCAGGTTTCTTCATCAGATCCTACAGATCCGTCCAGTAACACTTCAGTCAGACATGTTCAGACTCATAAAAGGCCACCAGCAAAATTTTATGGACTAGTGAACAATTAGATTTCTGGAGAACAGGGACTCAGTGTTGTGTATGAGGCCTTTACAAATGATCTGTATTAGATTATTTGAAAATTGTGAAACTATGTTTGGGAGTTTTTTGCTGTTTTGGAAACTTTTCAACTGACAAATAATATGATACAGAACATTCGTATGACAGATAGTAGTATAGGCAGGAAGGATCCACAGGAGATTCCAGATGTTAAGTCACTGTGAAATTCCTTCATCGGGGCTTAAAGTGAATATGTCAGGGTGGAGACACGTGGTCTGACTGTCAGTGTTGGACAGAATCTGCCTCCAGAAGAGAGATGAGAAAGTAAAAGTGTGGTAATGATGGTGCTGGGCTGAGAGAAAACTGTTATTAGAGCATTTACACGCTACAGGGATCAGCTGTGACACTCAGAGTGATGTGCTCCCTGCTTCTGGTTAGCTTCCAATGTAGATACATTTATTTACACAAACAGCTGACAAATCTTTAAAAAAAAAAAACAAGATATTTCTGCATATTTTCAGTGAAAGTCTTACTTTTTGAAGATTTTGTATTTTAAACTGCTTGCAGATTTATAGCTCTGTCAATAACACTAAATATTTTACACTGACAACTTGTCAGTGTAACTGTCGGCAGGTAGGAAACCCTTAAATGTCTTGGGTTTTAAGATGCTTGTGATTTAGCAAATGACAGGAAATAGTTTGAAGAGAGAAATTTTTAATGTTTAGTAAATCATTCTGTGATTATTAGAATTCATATTAATGATGCATTCGCCTCATAAATCATGGTGCATGCTTCCTCTACATGATAGTCACTTTTGGTGATTCTTAAAGGAGCTATTTGTAAGTTTTTGCTACTGCTACATAGCCAGTGTTAGCATTAGCAGCTGTTTAGTTACCAGCCTAGAAGAAATGTTGCGAGTTAGGCATCAAACTTCATTCCTTTACTCACCAACAACTGTATCCAGAGGTTGGAAGCAGCCCTTTTTGTTTTGGGTACATTTTTATCACATCTTTTCTTGTAATCAAGTTAGCAGGCTAACCAGCTAGCCCCGGCCCAGTTGGCCTGTCTCATCACTTTCCGATACCGAGTCGCTGTAGCATCCTGGCTTCCCTGAAGAAGTAGTGCTACTCAGGCAGGGCGTATTATAACTTAACGATGGCCAAAGTTTCTGGCTAAGACTGGTAAGTAATTAGCTGATAATGCTAACGTTAGCTATGTAGTAACAATCGTTAAGCAAAACTTACAAATAACTTTAACTTGAATCACTCGGTTGTTCCACCCAACCCTTACCGGGCAGTCTTACAAATACTGTAGACTGAAATTATCAGGCTTAATTAAACTGTAGGGACGGTTACCAACAGTTGAGAAAATTATATTTATTTCAAGATGGGACCTCATACTGTAAACCCGAGGACTTCATGGGACCTTTCAAGTCCTAAAAACTTGTTTAAGACAGTGTCAGAACAGTAAACCAGGCCCATCATACAGCAAATATATTTAACATGTAGACAAATCAGTATCCCGTCCATAAGCATGTGTGTTTATAGCCATGTAGCTTCTCACCACTGTGACAACACTCCTCTGTGGCATCGCTCTCTGTCTCATTTCCAGTGCCGGACCTCTTTCTTGTTCTCTCACAACTCATGAAACCGTCTGCTTGCGTTTTCCCCCTGCTGGTTTGATTGTCGTCCAACCAAAAGAGGTTCCAAGTCTCTCTCCCGGAGTCAGCTGCAATCTCACATGGATCCACCCTACAGCTGCTCTCCAGATCCACAACAACATGCCTTTTAATTATCCATAAAGCAGCTGAGGAGGATACTGAGTGCTTCATCTCCCCAAACTTGATGTCTCTGAAGTTTTGAGACTTTAGCGTGGGAAAGCGTTGTCTCTCCATTTGTTGAAGGCTTAAAGGGTTTCAGATAAATATTCTCTTAAACCAATTTACTATCTCTTGAAAAGTACCATCCTTTTCAGTCAGTATCACTTTTTTTCACCTGGTGGATACCTCTCTTTGTGCTGGTTGCCTCCTGATCACCTGATAACTGACAACAGGAGGACGATGGGCCGATGAGCAGCTGCTTCCTGTGGAGCCTCCAGTCAACACCTCTGCTCCCTCCCACTCTCTGACACCAGAGTGCGCTGAGTAACGTTACCTCTGACCCCTCCTGACAATTACTTTATTAAAAATTCAAACCTACCATGTGTTCTGTGTTGTTGACTTAGTTGTGAGCTTGTATTTACATTAATTCTTAAGTGCAGAGTGCCTCATAGTTAATTCTAATTAGGTTACAAGCCTGGTTGAGAGCTTCTCATTTATGTTGTTGTATAGTATTGTGCTATGGAATAGCATGCATTTCTGTGGGTTTTCATTCATTTTTCCCCAAATCCTTTTTTTTATGGTTCTGACTTGTACTTCATGTGGCCACCAGTCCGCATTAAACTGTAGGTAGGGTGATGTATACTATGAAATCCAAAAACACTATACAGCAACAGCTTTTGGGCACAAAAGCAATAGACTAAATAAAACAGAAGCCATATAGGCTACAAAGTCAAGATAACCATAGCAGCTTGGAAATGTTATTTTGAAGTTTTACTATTGCTACATAGCCAACGTTAGCATTCCCATCTTCAAATAAATATAATTTTTTCAACTGTTGGTCAGCATTTCTACAGTTTAATTAAACATGGTAATTTCAATCTACAGAATTTGTAAGACCATCCAAGGATTGGGATTCAAGTTAAAGGAGCTATTTGTAAGTTTTGCTGCTACATAGCTAACATTACCATTATCAGCTGTTTACTTACCAGTCTTAGCAAGAGTTTTAGCAGGTGATAATGCACCCTACTACAGGTAATTCCTCAGGGCAGACTGGATACTACAGTGACTCAGTATCGGAAACTGACGAAACAGGCCTAGCCAGGAGCTAGCTGGTTAGCATGCTAACTTTAGTAGTAGAATTGATTGAAATAGAAGCAAAACAAATTTGATTTCCACTACTGGAGACAGCTGTTGGCGAGTAAAGGAATGGAGTTTGATGGTGAAGTGGCAACACTTCAGGTAAGTAATCAGCTGTTAATGCTAATGTTGGCTATGTAGCAATAGCAAAAACTTACAAATAGCTCCTTTAAACAAAGATGATGGCTTTATAGAGCTGTACTGTGAAATATGAAAACGTATCAACATTCAGCATTTTTTGGCACAAATTAAAGGTCACATAATAATAAAATTTCATAGATGTTTTGTTCAGATGGCTGCCTTCTGTGTTCAAGTTTAGCAGTTGGCTAATATCTTAGTTGATGCATACTTTTGCAACATTGATAAGGAGCAGCTTCGGTCATTTCATTAACAATGGGTAGATTTGAATCGTCCCTGGCAACAAGCTGATGCTGTATTATGTTAAAAGCAGTTGGATCCTGGCTGAGAAGAACTGCTCTGAGGAAACTGTCCCTGCCTGAACTCCTCACTCACACACCACGCAGGAAAAAAAAAATAAAACCACACTCTTGCTTTCTAAATGTTGACCATCTCTAAGTTGAGTCTGGGCTCTAAATATATTCCAACCACAGAGCCTGTGAGCTAATGTTGAAGTCATCATCGGTAAAAGAAGGCGCAGGAGCACAAAGTAAGCAGAGGGGGGGTGGGAGGGAAGCTTGTTAAAAGTTGATCCTGTGGTCAGAGCAAAGGCCGAAAGTTTCTGGATGAGTTTTAGAAAACAGACTTCCTTTTGTTCATTTCTCATTTTTATATGTTTCTGACTTTGTAGAGGAAACACTTCAGGGATTCAGCTGATGTTCATGAGTGATACTAGACTTTATGAATGAGTACAGTCATTTCTGTAATTGCTACATCAAGATAAAACAGTACCTCTGGAGCCTTTTCGCAGACGGCTTTCGCTGCAGGTTTTTTTTTTTGTTCATTGAACTTCACCTCAACTCACCATCTTCCCTTTGTCTCCTGCAGTTTTGCCAGTTTAGAGTAGTTGAATTCATGTTGGTGATCTAAAAAAAAATTCATTAGTTAAATGAAATCCATATGGATTTCATATGGTGGATCTTTCCGTTACCGGTTTAACATCTGTCCCTAATTTCAGGTCTCGTTTCTGGTTTTTGGTTTGACCATTAGCACTGAAACTGTTTGGAGGGAATCTGTGGTAAAGGCAGTAACTGAAGCTATTAGCTAAACATTTTCAGTGTTTTGAGAGAGACGTTAGGTTTCACTGTAATTCAGTTTTTTGATTTCATGCTTCCTGCTGTAGCGGGCTGTGAGAACCTGCTGCAGCTGAGCAAATGTAGTTCAAGCAAATCAGTTTCAGCAGTTACCTCTCACAGATCTGGTCTCTGAAGGACTCCAGTTGTATATACTGACTTTTTACTGGACATGTTAACAGACAACCTTACCATACTTAAAATTGTTCCTTCAGTTCAGTCCTGTCCAGTCAGGGTGAGCAGTTTATTCCCACTGTGAGTCAGAGAATAGATGATACATGGTAAATAGTCACTGAATTAGATTTGCTCTATTGGGGATTTCTCAAATTGTCCAAGCTGCTGGGAAACAGAATTCACCTCAAAAACATATTAACCTCAGACCTCATATCAAAACCTTAACATATAAGACAGGGGTTGAGATAGTGGAGCAGCAAATATTGGTGGAATGAGCTTCAATTTTAGACACTACCAAGGCAACTACTCTGCCTGGGGTCCTCTCAACTGTCAGATCAATCGTTACACTGTAAATCTGCATTTTAAAGAGTTTAAACAGTCAGCTGCTTTTTTCAATGAACTGTAGTTTCTACAAGGCTAGCCAAGCCTAGCCTATCTGCATAGGCTACCTACCCTCCTTAAAAGTTTATAAAATCTGTTGATATTTGACAGTTTTTGCATGTTGATGAAAAGAAAAGTATTTACTGAATAACTGTCTGGTATGTTTAGCATCTTGCAGTCTTCCGTTTCCCTGTCTTTGTTAGCCACCAGCTGTTGATCAGTGTGATCAACAGAAATCAGTGGCTAAGATGAGAATTGCACAAATCCCGCAGGAATTTGCACGAACGTGCTTCCTAGGGTGCATCTATAAAACAAACAAAATGGGGTCAGATCATTGCTCCATAGAGACGTGGTCAAAACCTTCCCAGAGTAACTTGAGTTGAGCCTCAAAAACCTGTGTTCTTTCTGTCTCATTTCCAGTACTGGGCCCTTTCAGGTAGTCATCACATTTACATACATGATGTCCTGAAGTCAACCAATTAAGAAGATGAAAACAGCATTTTTTTTACACTTAAACCTGAATCATATCATAATTTAAAGAAAAATCAGACACTAAAATCGGCTTTAGCTTCATCAGTGAAGAGAATCTTAGACATAAATACTTGTCCCTGAATTAAATTATGACATTTGGAATAAGTTTCTGTAATGTTTAGGTTTGTTTTTACAAGGAAAAAAGAATTTTAACATCTGAAAAGAAGCCAACTGTGGACCACAATAACTGTGATTTCACCAAAAGGTCAGTTTTGAGGCTGAATACCAGAGGATCATCCATCAGACTTTGTTTGTGTGTAAACAGGAACATGCGTGCAACAGTTCTATAAACACCCCATAAACCCAGCTTCATCCAGAGGCTGTCAGACCCAGCAGTCAGCCCATGAAAAACTCATCAACAACATTATTTAAGTCAGTCTAGTCAGCAGCTCCTCGCTGCGTCCGATTGGCTGCCGTGAAATAGTCCATGTGTGTTTTATGGGCCGCTGCTCTGCATGTTCATGTGATAGCAATTAGTCACCGATCATCCACAATAGAGCATGTGTGTGCTGGCTAACTGTAGTCGTATTTGTGTGTGTGTGTTTACAGCTGTCTGTTGGCGTATTTTTGAGTGTGATAAGCACAGTCCTTCTTTCTCGTTGTCATCAGCATCATCATCATCAGTTGCCCCAGAAACGGTCTCCGTAACCAACCAACCACTGACCTCCTTTCTCCCACAATACAATAAGTCACTGTTCATCCTTATAAAGACTGAAAAGACTTTTGTAGGTGTAATGTTTCTGTGGCCTAAATCACATAAAAAAATGCATCTTTAAACAATGACTCTGGATTTACTGAGAGGAGGTTTGATCCAAAATGGACCTACATCATGTTTTAATAAGGAAGGAAGGAAAAAAAAAAAACCTTTCTCTGGATTGTGAAAAAATGCCGGAATATTGAGAAGGAGACTTCTTTGGGCCGGATGTGGCGGCAGAGCTCCTGCCGCACACATGGTTTCATTTAACCCTGAACAAGCCGACAGCCGTGTTTCACATTCGTTTCTCCATCAGAAAAGCTGGAATTTGGCTTTTCTGGGTCTCACTTACAAGCCGAGTGGGTGTGATTAGGCTGTGATTGGGCTCTGTTGTTCTGCTGCCACATCAAGGAGCTGCAGACGGGAGGGCTAATGCCTTCTGGTGTGTGAAATCTTTCTTTTTTTTTTTGCATCCTGTTAGATTTGCCCCCTCTGTGATTTTCTTCTTCGTGTTGTGGAGCATTTGTTTGGAATTTATGGATGGTTTGGTTTTGTCTCTATCTCAGATGAGTGTTTGCAAGTTTGCAAGTCTCCGTTAAATATTTTATATATCTGGCATTAATGATGATCGTGTACAGGACTATTTTAAAGATGTGTGGGAATGCAGCTGCAAGGAAAAAGAAGACCCATTGTTTGTTTAATGATGCTCTCACATATTACAGTGATGATAAAGCAGATAACTGTTCTGGGAATTTGGAGCACAGATTGTTTTGAAAACTTTCCACAAAATGACGCAACTTTAGCAAAAAGCAAAAAAATGTTGATAAACTTGTAAATAAATTTTAAAGTCTGTGCAAGTTTATTATGTTATAAAATGAATATAAACCAATGACATAGGTGGGATTGTATCATGATATATTGTGCGATCACTCAACTCAAGGTCCACTTACTAGCTTTCAGTGGTCACATCTCCATGAGATAAGGTCCAAAGCTACAACAAAATCAAGTCAGAAGACCTTGAATTATTTATTTATTTATTTATTATGAATGTCAAAGGTCCAAAGTCATGAAACGCGTAAGGTCATGTTTGATATGTTTGCCATATGGTGATACATATCAATAGCCGGAAAAAGCTAATATCATTATTTAAAAAAAAAAATATCACCTGGATCTTTCTACAACTTTCTCTAAAAACCAAATAAAATACTGCAATTCCCGCAGTCTACTTAAAACAAATTATATTAAATAGCCTACTTGCAATGCTTGACTCTAAAGTATAAGCAGACTTTTTCCAGACACATACATATAATCTTATCCCCAGTAGTATTTGATATATGCTGTTTCTGCACACACTGTCTGACTGCAGCACTGCAATGGATTTCTGACAAAACCCTGTAACCCACCACCCTCAGCTCATTCAGATTAGAGTTTGGAAAAACCTTCTCTACTCTCTGATGAAATGACATGTCATGTATCATGCAGGCTGCAGCAGACGCTCCCTGTTTAGGGTAGAATAATATGCGGCACTGCTCATTGAGCGGGGTGGTTAAGAGGTACGCAACGTCTAATTAAGGGGTATTAAAGTCTGGAAATTCAATAAGGGGAGCTGAAGCGAAGGCAGCAGTTATTATGACAGATGATGTGTGTTCGCTATAGATTGAGCAGCAGTCTTAAGATGTCATAAAGGGTTCCAAGATTCTACTCCCAAGAAAGTAGACACCAATTTCAATTCAGTTTAACAATATTTTACCTAAACTGACAGAGTTGTCCTCCCTCCTGTGACTCTAGCAAAACTTTAACTGGAAAAAAAAGCAAGCAACATCCGGCTTAAAAATACTTTCCTAACTCAGTTTGAGAATTTAGACTTCTGTCCTAAGTGATTAAGGAGGAGTTTGGTTCCAATTGATAAAAATAAGAGATTTTTTTAATGAAAAATTGGTGGAAAAACATTAAAGCAAGTTACACCTTAAAGGAAACCGGGTATCAACATAATGAGAACAGACTAAACTATTTTAAACACTGAATATGGAAACTAAAGTGATATTTTCAGCCACGCTACAGGCTACCTAGTATTAGCAACATTGATCTGCTGAAATTACAAAATAGCTTGAGTACAATCACATGAATAGCAATGACATTTGGTGCAGGCACTCAAACAAGAACTAGATGTCAATTAGATTGTAAGTGATCCTTTTTCAAAGCAACCATCTAAAAATGTTCAATGCTACACTTTGCTCATGTTAGCATGTAGGCTAATTATGCTAAGTGCATTCAAAAATAAATGTCCAACATAGTAAATAACACATGTTAAACAGTATGCTAAATTTTAAATGCTACATTTCAGCTTGGCACATTAAAGTTAGCATATCAGTATGCTAGCATGGTCATGCTAATGTCATAACTGGGGTGTTATGAGAAATACACCTGCTGGTGTGGCTAAATACTTTTCACATTTAAACTAGCAAACTGGATATATTTGGTTTTTGGGAAAGAGCTGTACAAACAATAATGTTCAAATAGTCTCATTAAATTTGGAGTTTAAAGTGAGAAACAGGTGATACTGATGCAGGTATGTGTTACTTGGCATATCCTGGAAACACAAAGCTAGCAGGTTTATAGCATAAGGGAATATGGCGTAGCGACTGAGCCTATGGACATATCCACTGTGGGCTAACAGACATCCGCCTCCTCAGACACATAACCACATGACGGAGCTTCGACAGCTCCAGAGATGATATGTAGAGAAATCTGATGCTGAACTATAAATCAACACCTACGCCTGAGTATCTACAGCAGGACAGCCATCGAGCCCATGTGTCAGGATAAACACAGCTGTAGCCCTGTTCATGTGTGCCGGCTCACAGTCCTGCACTATCATTAGCAAATGTGGGCTGCAGTTGTGCACATTCTTTTTAGTGAGTTGGTGTATACTCTTATGTGTGTGTGGTCTAGTTTCAGTTGTGTGTGCGTTTGAGTGTGTGAGCAGTCATACTTGCATAATATGTGTTGCTTTGTGAGTTTATGTCATGTTTATGTATGTGTACAGTTGTGTATCGACACAATGTGAATGAGACTTGGTGAAATGTTTTCGTCTGTTTTTCAGATAAATGAGTTCACACTGAAGTGTGTGTGTGTCTCTGTCAGTGTGGTGTGTGTGTTTGTGTACTTCAGTTTAATGATTGTCCTTGTGTGTTTGTTTTGGTGTGTGTGTGTGTGTTTGTGTATGTATGTGTGTGACCAGTGAGGCTTTCCCAGACCCCTCCAAAAGTCAATATGGCAAAGCTTATCAGTTCCCACAATCCCCTGCTCTCATTTTGTGTGTCCAGTCATTCAAAATCTAAATAACCTTTGCCGCTCAGCTCGTGTTGATTGGTTGTCCGCAGACACTGTGCAAGCTGATTGGTTCTGTGACACATGCTGGCAAAGCTTCAAGGTCAATTTGCACTTGCAGACTTCCTCCTGGCTGTGTTTCCCAGACAGTAGTATCTCACTAAACACTGGTGTGTGCATTTTTTCCATTGTGTTGTCACTCACCATCACCACAGGGGAGCATGCTAAATACTTTCACTTTTTTTTTTTTCATTTCCCCTCAAGACCTGAATTCTTCTGCTCTCCAACAATCAGGTGTAAGATTTGTCCTGCAGCAGCTGAAAAATGTGAGCAGCTAAGTCTCGCCTTCGGCCATAAATTTCCTCAGCAGGGTGAAATGGACATGCTCTGCCTCTGTCCTTAGTTAAGTCAAAGAGGAAATCTTTCAGACAGACAGGTGGTTTTGAAAGCTACTACCTCTCCACTGCTTTCATTCAGCCTGTGTCTTTTTGCTCCTTACGGGCCGTGTGAGAGCCAGACGCGTTCAAAAACACACATCACGACGGTAATCACGTGAAGTGAGACGTTCACTCACTTTAACCTGGGTCGTAAAACAGCAGTTCCCCATCAATGTTAATTATTAATCCGTCAGATTCAGCCATCCTGCGCTTATCTCCCTAAGGCAAAACAAAACAAAGGGCTGATACTGCCTCATGCACCACACTGCACTGTGAGTATGTGACTCTAACAATGGAGGAACACCAGAACCTCCATGTCTCACACAAAGAGGGAGGGATGAAGGCGTCTGTGTTGGTTCTCTGGTTAGAATAATGCAGACTGAATGAACCTGCCTCAGTGACAGTAGATGGACATGTGCATTGACTCTCAGAGAGTGAATAATTTTGAACGTTTTTGAAATCACATGACGACCCCTGAAGAGGTTTGAAGGACTCGCAGGTCATGAGACAAAGAGAATCACCGAGCGCACCTGCACTCAAGCAGTCAGGATCAAAAAATCCTGTGCATAAGCCATTAAACCTCAGCTCTCAAACATCAGATAAATGGTGTGTGATGTGCTGCCTCTGATCCGTTGACTACTGAAAGCATCGCCTGAAGAATCAGCAGCTTCAGTTTTTCTTTTAACTGTGTTTAATTCAGCCGTCTTTTCTTCTCAGCCTGATGTTTGAGGGAGCCGGTGTGATGAGCATGCGGGGCTTGTACAAACAAGACGGAGATAATCATTTCCACTCGGCTGACGAGGGAAACCTGCTGCTCTGCAGGTGGGGCCGAGAGTGGGAGAGAGGGTGTTAGGGTTCTACAAGAGAACGAGATATATCAAGATGTTGGAAGATTTTAAACGAATAACGTGAATTCACAGCATCAAAGTTGTGGTTTGCAACATTTTACAGCAAATCTTGAGTGAATCTATGAATCTGATCAGACATTCAATACCAACTTTTGGTTTGTGATATTCGGTGCCGTGGACACATAAGAAATTTGAATCCCAGTCTAACTAATAACAGTAAGTTCAAGGAATTGTTTGTGCAGCAATACTGCTGCATTTCCAGTGAAACAGACGCCTCCAGTCAATGTTCAGTTCATACAATCACACACAGTGTCTAAACACTGTACAGTGTACTCTTGAAAACAATCTTTGGGATTGTACAAATGAAGATATTTGAGGAAAATCATAATATGCCATCCTATAATTATGAGGGCGATGTTGCAAAAGTTTGACTGAACTTCTTTCTGGTGCACTGCTTTGAATTGTTTGCAGCTTTTTTGTGACTGGGCTCATTTGATCACATTTGTCAAATAGTTTGTGTATTGTATGACAAGTAAGTTGAGCCTACATCTTTTCAGTTCTGTGTTGTGTTATTGGGTTGTATTGTTGTATTGTCTTTTGTGTTCTTTTGTAGGAAGCAATTGCATATTTTGCACCTTAAATCTATTCTTAGCATCTGAGTCCTGAACCAACAAGTCCTCCAACCTGAACAACCACAGAGGTCGTTTGTTCCAACCCTCTGATGCGACCCATAGAGCGTCTCCTGAAATAGCGCCCCTAAGGCAGCATGTGTACTGGACTTCGGTTGCCATGGTTACAATAATAAACATGCAGCTAAGCTTATGGAACGGTTATGACTTGGTTAGGTTTAGGAAAAGATTGCGGTTTGGGTTCAAATAAGCACTTCCTTAAGATTAGATGACCTTTGTTGTCATGGTTACAATAATTGAACTCCGGTCTCCTCTGATTTGTTGATCCATTCGTCCACCCCAACCTCCTTAAGGTGGACTTTCTCGTTTTTGACACCGCATCACTTGACTTCTTCCATTGTTCTTGTCAAAACGACTCCGGCCCGATGTCACCCAGCAATAAAGCGTTAACGGTGGTTCATACTAAGCTGCTCCACAGACAACCTACGGGGAAGGACTCGGCTGAACAGATCCGGTGCAACACTGACAGAGGACTGCAGCTGTTGGTGCTCAACTGCTGCAGATAATTTAAAATTCAGCGGTGACAGCATGGAGTTCAGATCCTTGGTAGAAACAACCCGGCTTCTGCTGGATCACTCATGGTCAGATCGTCCAGGGAAAGGCAGAGTGTTAGACGTGATGTAGAGCAGATAGACTGCGTCAGTCTTTATGTCTTCATGACACCCTCACCTACTTGGACATTGGACATGGTTTCTCTGTAAACACTTATCAATGTAGCAAATAGCGCCAGTTGCTTGCGAGAGCAGCGATGCATCATCTCTCAGAGAAACATACCAGAAGTTGTGTTGAGTCACAGTTTTAGAGCTCACAACAAAAAAAAAAAAAAAGAGGCCCTCACAGTGTTTCCCATTGAAGGCTCTGATAGAGAGGATGGCTGTGGTCGAACACAAGACTCTGTTTGTCACACCAGAGGAAGTGGAATCTCTCAAACGAGACAGCTGCTCATTCCCAACCCCAGCGGCGTACCAACGCTCCCAGCCCCACAGATCCTGGTTTTACACCCGGCGTCCCGCAGAGAGAGCATTAGCCACACATGTCGAGGTTACGGAGGGAAAATACACGCAGGAGATGGGTCACCACCTCGGGTTGAAACTCCTGAAGCTCTTGGGGAGTGGGGGGGTGTTTTGAGTGCTGGCCGGGAGGAGGTGTCAGGACTGAGATAAAGGCCAGAGAGGAGCATCTCGATGGACCATGTACACACGTGGCTGACATGTTGACCAAAGATCTCATACACTGGTCAATGGGCAAAACTCCATTGTATGAGGTTCCTAGTTCAAAATCAACCCAGAGAAGCATTTACCAAATATGAGATGAGTTCTCCAGGTCTTGATTTCACCAAATGATGCAGGAAGCAGCTTATTTTGGAGTTTTATTTATGCAGGGTTTCATTGTTGGTGTTGCCCGACATTTATTCCTGGTAATAATATTTCCTAGAACATGACGTCTGCCCCCAGAAAATGACTGCTGACACAACAGAGGAACAAAAACACCAGGTTACTTTGAAGCCAAGACCTTTCTTCACTAAAGCCAAACATATTTTATGATATAAATGTCATGAAGCGTTTAAGATGAGTCTAGACTTCAAGATAAATCCCTTTTTCATCAAAGAGATGCTTGATTTTAATAACCCAACAGCTTCTTTTTCCCACTTACATAATCCGACCTGTTCCTATCCGTCGTACTCTGACACCTCTGGCTCGGCTCTGTGAGAGAGTTTACTCAGGTTTAACTGGAATGAGGGGCTCAGAGGTCTTACTGGTGCAACAGCTGGGCCTTGATCCACAGCTCCCAGTCCCCAGTCCAGACTATTTATCGTCTACCCCACTCATGTGTTGACATTAGCTCGGCTCAGAGGCCCGGCTGCCTTTCATGACAATAGAGGAATCCATGTTTTTATTTTTCCTGCTCTAGTCCGAAGTTGTTGTCGGTTGTCGGTTTTTATGTCGTAGGAGTTGAAGGGCGTCTCGGGGACATAAAAGCTGTGAGTCCCGGTGGTTAATGAAGGTCGAGTAGGTGAACCTCAGGGATTCAGTGCATCAGGTCTGCAGGACAGCATCTCAATTCATCATCAGAAAGTGGCTTCATGATGGCAGAATCTGGACAATCACACCCTCTTAACGCAGTGATGGTGCAGGTGTGAAAAAAGGAAATTTTCTCCACCCTCTTCGCTCAACTATTTATGTCATTTTTTCTGTGTGCAGGACCAAGTGCAACGCCGCCGATGCTTTTGAGGCTGCCTCAGTGTTTCGCTGTCTGAAAAAGTGCTTCTATTGGAAGTGTGGTTTTCATCCATTAGCAGAGATATGTACCTCGGGTCGTCGGAAAGTACAAACGAGATCTTTGATGTTCAGGGTTCAGGCAATCAGTGTTGATGAATGAGGGAGAGGAGGTGAAGCAGAGGCTTTTTGGCACAGAGCCCTAGTTTAGAAATGGGCTAGTAGTTCTGTGTGTGTATGTGTGTGTGTGTGTGTGTGTGTGTGAAGGGGAGAGGGAGGAGAGGGGAGGTGAGAGGGAGTGGATTAAGGAGGGAAGGAAAGCACAATAAGATAGTGTGCCACTGTCTGATGCCTCTTTCTCTCCCCTCAGCAGAGGAGGGGCGGGCGGCACACGCTACCCACAAAGAACATGGACGTGTGTGTGTGTGTGTTTGTGTGTGTTTGTATGCATGTGTGTGTACTGGGGTCCGTGGTAGTGAAAGAGCCTTGGAAAGTGTAGGGAGGGAGGGATGGAGGGACACCCCATCTCTTTTCTTTCTCCTTCCAAACTTGATGCAGGCGTCGGATTCCTCTGGTGGTGCACGTCAGGAATGTCCATATGGTCTCAGCTGGTAAACAGCACACGCCTTCTCTTTGTGCACGTTACAATGGAACATCTTCCTTTGTTTGGTCCCTTTTTGTAGCATCAAAGAGCCAGACGTCAGCCACTGTCAGCGTCAGAGTGAAGCAGTTTGTTGTGTGTTTCCATGTCTGGTTTATTTATATCATCTAAAGGTGAAGGCTGGTGTTATTCTATATTTTCTTACTGTCAACAAATCCCATAAAAAGACCAAAACCTACAGTGTGTTTGTCCGTCCTTCAATATCTATTGACTTCCCTCCATCTGTGGCTCTCAGCCTCCGGTACATTGGTTGTTTAAAAACTGCTCATAAGCGTGTAGTTTCATTTTTAAAAAGTAGTTTTTAACAAACAAACAGGAGGAAATAGAGCATTTATTGGGGACTATTTTCAGCGGCGGATTTGGCGCAGCAGGACAGTGTGTGGGGTTGAGTCAAAATAAACTACTATGTGTGTCTGTGTGTGTCTGTGTGTGTTCACGGTAATGAAGCAACATGTCACCGAGTGCAACAGTGTGGTTCACTGATGTGTTTTTAATAGTTTGAGGAAACAATGGAGCTCTATTACACAGAGGAATAATATCAGACTTAGGAGACACACACAATACTTCTTAGTTTGAGACATTCACAGTTGGTTTTGGTCTTTTAATGGGATTTCTGATAATAAGAAACATACGGAATACCACCAGATTTATCATTTAATCAAATAACCTCATTGCAGGAGAGACCTGATTTACAGCAGAGGAAACGAGTTCAGGCACAAACGGCATCAGAAGCAATCTCAGGCATCTTTCAAAAGAAATGTCCAAGGTTATGTGGTAAAAAAGCTCCCAATACCATGAGACATTCAAGTTTTAATGTGCTTTGTTCTTCTTGTACATTTGTAGGATAGAAAGTACTGGAAGTCAAAGTCAGTATTTACCTGCAATACTGGTAAATGTAATACACTGAGGCACCTTCAGAGACCTTTTTCATTTTTGTTACTCTGTGTTTACTAAAACTAAACATCATGGAGCATGTAACCATGTGGCCTGAGCAGAAGCTATAGAAATGGCCACTTAGCATTAGCAACGTTAGCCTTGTAGCTAAACTGAAAAGAAAGGGCCTTTAAAATGTCAATCTGACAATATTTGAATAAAAGACATCATCATACCATCCACATGTTTTGACCTTTGCTATATGTCATCCTGTTCTCACCCCCCATGTTTCCTTTCCGTCTCATCCATCTCTCTCAAAACAAGGCAAACATGCAAAATTCAAATGCAAAAAAGTCATAAGAAAGTGCAGAAATACCTGAAAAATTCACAACAAAAATGAAAACAACAACAATTTGTACAAATTTGCCAAACAAAGTCAAGAAAGACGAGTAATTTTTCCACCAGAGTTTATGTGACAGAGTTGGGATCAGGAGAAGAATGTTCCTTGGCGCGTCACATTCATCTCTGAGATCCCAGAACCTTTTTGAATCGTATGGTTTCCCCTTTCAGAGAGGACGGCCAGGGGTTTAGATCAATACACAGCTCCTCTGATCCACTGCTGACTCTGCAGACCCAAGCTTTACCCTCTGTGTGTGTGTGTGTGTGTGTGTGTGTGTGTGTGTGTGTGTGTGTGTGTGTGTGCGTGCGCCAGTTTTTTTTTTCTCTCCCAGCCAGGTGCCCCTCACTGCCACACTAGACCAGACAACCTTGTCAAAATGAGGGCTTGTGGGTCAAAGGTTGTTCATGTGCCCGGTGCAGAGAGAGAGGGGGGAGGGGCGTTAAGTCAATGCATCTGACAAAAAGTGCAGCGTTTGTTTTTCCCATTAGCATTAGCCGGTCACGCTAATGAGCAGCGGCACATGTGGCTACGCGATTAAGAGGGAATCCACTCCAAGGGCCCCTCGAATCTTTAGCTCGGTCGACGAGGGGGGGCTCTGCCGAGTCTGGTGCTGCCAGTATCACAATCCATGCTTTTAGAAAAAACATTTTTCTAAAGGGGTACCCATTATTTTTCTTATTTTTCCTCTATGGTCACGTCCAAAACCAAAAACGTTGAAAAGACTTGCAAACATACAGTTAAGACTTTCTTCCTAAATTCTACAAATTCTCTGCTAACTCCTCACAAACACAACAGAGTGAGGAAACTCTTCTGATTAAATATCCAGGTGTTTCGGGGGAGGGGGGAAACTGTAGCAACCAGGAGCAGTAAACTTCAACAGGTATAAAAGTGTTTTCAGTAAAAATCATCAATAAACATGCAGGTTTACTGGCTGCAGGTAGAGACCTCTGAAACCCAACACTGCAGAGTCCTGCCTGCATCCCGGACACCTGAGACCCTCCTGCCGGCCAGAGAAAGGTCAGTGCCTTGGTAAAGCCATGGCAGCACCATATGGAGATTAATATATCTTCTCGTCAGACCTTGTGCCATTAGCAAAGACCTAAATATAGCATTACACGACCTCAAAAGCGAGATTACAAAGTAATGACGTGACATAAATAAATGTCGCTTGATCACTTGATCACAGCTAAACTGTACAACATCTTTTCTTGGCTAAAACTATCAAATCTGCTAAAAAACAAAAGCAAACAAACAGATACATGTTATTTTTTCACATTGGAGCCGTGTCACTGTGGAGCTGAGCTTGATACTCAAGTAAAACTGCTTTTGGTAGTTTAATTGAAAACAATGGATTTAATTTGTTTAATATTGTTCTGGCTCTTGCAGTGTTTCAGAGCCTTTTAATTTGGTGAAGGGTTAAATTTGTCTACTTCTGACGTTTTAGGTTATTTCGTGCATGCTTTTAGTTTGAAGGTTCAAACAGGAAATAGAAAGAAAAAAGGGCGAGTGACAGGAAGTGAAAGTTCACTACATTTGCTATTTCTCCTGTCATTCTAATACATTATTGCTGTTGATTTGAGGTCTTTAACGTCTTCTGTGAGCACAACTCGTAAGTTTGTTCGTTTATGTAGTGCTTATGACTTGTGAGGAATGTTAGATAGTTTATGAAAAAACGTTTATTTAGTGTTAGCTTCATGGCGCTAGCATAGCATGCTAACATGCGCGGGTATCTAGCAGGCATCTGTAGGTAGTGTTGACTAAGCTTATTAGCTCTTATTTGCTACCTGTATATTTGTGTTCATTCTTTTTTATTAATAAAAAAGGCAAGTCTAATTGTGATTTATGCTTTTTTACAGTTTTTACTCTGTCTATCTGTGGGCCTGTGAATAAAATCCTAAAATGACGTTCACGTGTCTGCAGTGGATGAGTTCGCTATCTGCATAGCTGCGCCGGGGAAGCAGCAAGGGCAGAATAAATATATTTATATTTAAAGCTCCATATTTTACATTTTTCCTGTTTTATTTGAAGGGTTGATCCATAAGAATATATATTTGTGGTTTTAAGAATAAAAAGTTCATCTTGAATGCAGTTTTACATCTCCTCTCTCAGGCTTCTCTCTGGAGCTCTAGTAACAACAGGACAGTCAGCCAATCAAAAGAGAGGAGGCTCTGAGCCTCTCTTCTGAGTGATCCAATGAAAATACAGTAGGTTTCATGTAAACACTCAGAGAAACTAAATCCTGCAAGGTTGGATGGTTGGTCCAGGTGGGCGGGGCTTGGAGCATGGATGAGGGTGGTGACTGTTTTTTTTGTGACATCACAAAGTTCCAGAAGTCCTGACGGCTGGTTTTAAGGCTCAGTTTCTGAATACAGGCTGTGTGCATTTCTCTGTGGACTGAGGGTTTGATACTTTCACAGTATTAATATAGAACCCAGACCTGCTTTATAAACAAACCACACATCGAACTCTCACTTAACACAATATGGGACCTTAAAATATGATATAGTAAAACTACAAAGTGTCAGATAAATGTAGGGGAGTACAAAGTACAATATTTCCCTATGAGGCCCAGGCCCGAATGCCAACAGCTTTTGGGGCAACAGCAGTGTACTGTATAGTGTCTTTATGGGAGGTTTAAGGGGGTTTATAGTTGTCAATGTAAAATGAGCAAATATGAGGGGCCATTGAGGGCACCTATTTCCCCTCTGTTGGCCCCAAGCATTTGCCTGGTTTTCCTCTCCTGACAGTGCACCTGTACATTTTAATGCATATTTAACACTGCTTTATACTTCTGTTCAAAGTACATCAAAACTGTGCTTCAGTACAGCACTGCAGTTAATTTCCACCACGAAAGATGAGGTAGGCACTTCACTCCTACGCTGCTGACACATGAAGACCTACTGAAGCTGAACTGTTGATGTTTGGATCTAAAACATTTCAGACCGTTCTGAACTCTTTGGATGCGTTGGTTTATCTGTGGTGCCGTAGGTTGAGCTGAGACTTCCTGATGTTTATTTTCCATAGTTTTTCTCACACATGTCGGGTGATTATGTGAACTGTTCACTGTGCAGCTGTGTTTTCACGATGTGGTAAATCAAGCACATGTTAGTCTCTGCAGAGGCTGAAAACTCTGATGTCACCAAATGAGTAGGGTTACTGCTGTAGTGGTTTGCATGTCTGAAAACAAATAAAGGTTTTTCTGGGTCGCATAAATTTCAGTTACCATATCTCAGTGTGTATTTAGGACCTTATATTTAACATGTTGAGTGCTGAATACTCCAGTACTTCAAACTGACGTGTTCTTTCTCTCTCTGCAGGGTGACCGGGTGTGGTTAAGGGAGGATGAACAGTACCTTCCCAGCACCGTGTCCTCTTGCTCTGGAGGTGTCGTTGCCTTTGCCACAGACTACGGCCAGGTGAGAATCACTTCTGTCTGTTTTTATAACTAAAAGGCCCCGTTCAGAGCTCGTTCTGCCTCTTCCTCGGACGACTGGCCATCCCACAGAAACACAAAAACCAGGGAAACATGACTCCACTCACAGGGAGATCTCCTCGACTTTCCCAAACCTCCTCTGACACTGACAGACTTTTCTTTCCCCTAAACCTACAAGAGAGCAAAGGCTTAAAGAGGTCCTCTCATAATTTAGGATCAGCTCGAGATGGGGCAAATCCCCTAATCCCCATATGGTTCTCTATTATCTCTTTGATCCGTGTGTTGTCAAAATAGCAGACACAGAGGAGGTGAAGGACACATGGGACAGAGGTCACGGGGGGATTTCTGTGTGCTTTGGATTGATTATGAAGAATTAACATGAATCAACCCATCAGTTAGATTTAACACAAAACATTTCATTTCCTGTGTGACGCGTTGAACTCCACAGGTTTGAACCAACACAGAGAGAAGTGTGTATCTTCACAAAGTGGGGATCTTTTTGGCTTTTGATACTTTGCTTTGACTCCAAACACTAAAGCGAAAAGTGACGAGGAAGACTGACAAAGCTGCCAGCATCACGTCATGTCAGCACACACACACACACACACATCACATGGTTATATATGATTTATGTGGTATTCACCAACACAACAGCTGACTGATCTGATCTCTGCTGCAGCACTTTATGACTCCTTTAACACACTGAAAAGAAAGACACTTTAGATGAGAGTTTGTTTAGAGGTGTCAAGCATCGCACTTGAATAAGCAGGATAAAGGATGAGGACACTGAGATGAGCACAGTTTTCATACCTGAGAGAATTCACTCTGGTTTTGCGAAGGCTGAGATTCAGATTTTAACTTCGCTTGAGGGTGAAACTCTGTGAAGGAGTTTAAGGATCTCTGGGTCTTGTTTACGAGTGAGGGTAGGATGGAGCGGGAGATTGACAGGCAGATCGGTGTGGCAACAGGCGTTGTACCGGACCGTCATGGTGAAGAAGGAGCTGAGTTGGAACGCAAAGCTCTTGATTTATCAGTGGATCTTGGTTCCCACCCTCACCTATGGTCATGAGCTTTAGGTAGGGACTGAAAGAATGAGATCATGGAAACAAGAGGCTGAAATGAGTTTCCTCTGTAGCGTGGCTGGACGGGGTGAGGAGCTCAGAGAAGAGCTGCTGATGGGTCCTGGAGGTCTTCCAGGCATGTATGACTGGTAGGAGCCCCCCGGTGTAGACCCAGCACATGTTGGAGAGATTATATATTGTATCTGGCCTGGGAACTCCTCGGGATCCCCCAGGAAGAGATGGAAAACACTGATGGGGAGAGGGACATGTGGACTACTTTGAGTGACCCAATCTTGGATAAGCAGCAAAAAATGGATGGAAGTTCAAATTTGATTTAGATTTGATTATTTGATTCCACGCTTTAATAATACAGCAAATTGTGGCTGCTAAATTTGTCACCTTCAAATTATTGTTAGGATGTCCCTTGCATTGTCAGATCAATGTATTTAACTGTAATTGCTGTGAGTCAAAGGCTAATTCGCGGTTTTTGCTGCATGGGTCCATGTGATGTGACGTCACACTGTTCACGCACACATGCGCCTGTCAAGTCAAGTGGACGCTCATTTTTTGCAGCATGTAGAGTTTGTTTATTTCCCACCGTTCATTTGACTTTTTCATGTTACAAACAACCGAGAGCTTCTTCTTTCTTTTCAGGAGGAAGCCATCATGTTTTCTGTTGCACATAGTGGAGAATCCGTACACATGCCCACTGATTGCTGTATGAATAGATGCGTGTCCGTGTCCGCAGGGCGAGCGGAAACCACGAACGGGCCTTAACTCAACATTAGTGATTGTTACAGCTGCGGTTGACCACAGCACACTGAGGCCGCCTCTGTTTAAACATTTACTGTCCTGCTGACCAAATACTGTTGAATAAGCCCATCTCATCTTCTTCACCGTGAACAATGCTCCACTGATCTCAGTGACATAAATATTGCACTTTCTATAGCTGTTTTCACAATAAAAGTCTCCAGCTAGTTTGGAAAACTTTTAATGTGAAGCAGCAGGGAAAGAGTGTGAACAGGAACTTGGAGTGAAACTAAACTTAAAGCATGGCCCTGCACAATCTCTTTGTGGATGTTTCTTGACATTCTATTTTCATAATAACGTCCTTTTATATTTCTTATTTAATCTGAACTTCATTGAGTTTAGACTAGCTCCCTTTTAACCGCAGCCTTTAAAACTCAGGCCAGTAAACACTGACCTGTGTGAGCTGTCTGAGTGGATTTACTCTCCTCGACCCTCCTGTGCTGACAGCTTCAACAAAGACTTCCTGTGTAGCGGCCGGGCGGCGGAGGGTCACTACCAGAGGACGCTCTGTAAATGTGAGCGCTGAAGGATTTAGGGTCATGTTGAGCCGGCGTATTGTCCTGAAGATTTATCGGCAGATTAAGGCATTCTTATCTCCTGGCTGCTTCGCACTCACAGACTCAGCCAGAGCTGCTGGTCACTGAAGCTAATGACCCTCCACACCACAGTCTACAGACGAGGTGTTGGGCTCTTGTTGTTGTTGTTGTTGCTGTAGCTTCTGGGCTGTTTTTAGCTCTAGTGATGACAGTGTCAGTCTGACGACATCTATTATCACCATCAAGTTGTCGCTTGTGCTTTTAAAGTGTCGATTATTCAGACATTCATGTCCCCCTCATGACGACCCGCTGTGTCAGAATACAGCGACACAAAGCTGTTTGTTCTTCTTGTCTTTTCTGCACCTTTATTTTTCTTCTGTTTTTCTCTTTTCTTTAGTTTTTTGTCTCTTTTTTATCTTTTAGTCCTCTCTCTTCCCTGGTCTCTTTTTCTGTGCAATTAAATAATTTGTCTCTTCTCTTCCATCTGTCTTCTTCTTGTCTTTTTTCTCCTCTTTTTCTTTGTCTCTCCTTTTTAATATCTTAATCCTCTTGATTTGTTCCCTAATCATTCAATAATGTATCTGTTCTTTTTGTTTTGTCTGTTGTTTCTTCCTCTTGTCTTTTGGCTTCTTGTTTCTTAGTTTCCATTTTTGAGTTAATTTTGTCTTTCCTTGTTTCTTCCTTGTTTTTGTTTCTCATCCTCTCTTCTTGTTTGTTAGCTTTATGACTTTTTTTTGGTCTCTTTTCCCCTCTCCTTGTTACTCATCTTTTTTCTTTTAATGTTTCCTCTCCTCCCTGTTTCCTCTTCTCTCCTCTCCTCTTCTTCTCTCTCCTGTTTCCTCTCCTCTCCTCTTCTTCTGCTCTACTGTTTCCTCTCCTCTCCTCTCCTCTCCTCTCCTCATCCTTTTGCTCTCCTCTCCTGTTTCCTCTCCTCTCCTCTCCTCTCCTCGTTTCCTCTCCTCACCTCTCCTCTCCTGTTCTCTCTCTCGCTTCCTCCTCCTCTCCTCTCCTTTCTCCTTCTCCACTCTCCTCTCGTTTCCTCTCCTCTCCTCTCCTCTCTCCCTCTCTTCCTGTTTCCTCTCTCCTCTCCTCTCCTCCTCTCTCTCCTCTCTCTTCCTCTCCTCTCCTCTCCCTGTTTCCTCTCCTCTCCTCTCCTCTCCTGTTTCCTCTCCTTCTCTCCTCCTCCTCTCTCTTTTCCTCTCCCTCTCCTCCCTCTCCTCTCCTTTCCTCTCTCTCCTCTCCTTCCTCTCCTCTCTCTCCTCTCTCTCCTCCTCCTCTCCTTTCCTCTCCTCTCCTCTCCTGTTTCCTCTCCTCTCCCTCCTCCTCTCGCCTCTCCTTCCTTCCTCTCCCTCTCATCTCCCTTCTTTCCTCTCCTCTTCTCTGTTTCCTTCTCTCCATTCCTCTCCTGTTTCCCTCTATGTGTTGTTTTTTAATTGCTCAGTGAGAAATAAATGCAGCACGGGACTGTCACACTCAGTGTGTTTGAGCTTTAAAGTTTCACTAACAGCCGCCTCACACAATGAGATGATTGTCAGATGGAGGGAGCACCTGTGTGACAGAGAAGTCACAGGTTCAATCCCTGAAGTAGGTCATATGTAGAGTGTGCCCCCTGAAGCGACACACTAAACTCCAGCTGTTCAGTGTGAAACATGAACTCATGCAAATAATAGTGTGTTTGTTTTGTGTTGCTTCATGCAGTTATTGTGGAGCAGTGTGGTCACACATTCATCGTCTCCTTTGTTGTTGTTGTGTGTTTTATGAGGATTTGTGTGTGTGCGTTGTCATCCAGAGACTCACATGCAATAGGTGTGTGTTTCAGTGTTATTTGAATAAAAGGGTGTGTGTATGTGTGTGTTTGGCCTGCTGCCTGTGTGTGTAACTGGAGATGGACGTCACCTGTTCGGGTGCAGAGCAGATGTTTGTGCTTTGTGAGGGGAAGAAAGTTGCTGACCAATTAGTGAGAGGACACTACTGCAAGCCCCACCCACTTTAGCGTGCCTCAGTGTGTGTGTGTATGTGTGTGTGTGTGTACTTATTTCATATTTATATATCAACCAGAATGTGTTTATGCAGTTTAATATTTATCACAAATAGTTTTATCTGGTGTCCCAGTGTTGGTTAATGTGTTATTATGTGTATGATGTGTGTATAATATTGTGTGTTTATTCATGTGAGTAGAAACAGTGTGTTTATTCAGGATCAGACTTTACTGTACAGGCTGCCATGATATTTTAGTATTAATAATTTTAATATTTATTCCCCAGTGGATGACTCCCTATAAATTCCTCTGACCTTTGACCTTTCCTTTACCCTCTACTATCTCTCCCTTAATGTTGCCACTGAGCAACATGGTTTGATCTTTATTCTAATGGGCTAAAATTTTAATTGAGCATATTCATAGTCTTTGGGACTAATCTTTCCCATCTTGGAACGCCTCATGAGGTTTTCTCTTCACTCTGACACCTAATGAGAAGCTTTCTCCAAAAGTTACTGTGTAATTTTGTTTTATTTATTAGGAAAATAATAAGATGTTCAGAGCAAGTGCAGTGAAGTTCAGTGCAAGTGCCATATATCAAGTACACAGTCATTAAGTACAATCTCGGGCAGTAGTTCCCAGCTTGCGAAGGTTTTTGCAAGTAGGCCGACAAATCATTTGCAAAAACGGTACAAGTTTTGTGAAATAAATGTAATTAATAAAAAATTAAAAATATAAACAATGTTTTTTAAGTTTCTTGAAATGAAATGAATCTTCAATAGCTTTAAAAATGTTATTTGTTGTTGTATACTTGTATATTGTTAGGGTCGGATGTGGGTTGGTCAAGTGGTTGCTATTGAGTTTGGAAAAGGTTGGGAAACAACTGCTCGGGTTTTAATTTTAAAAAAGAAAACCAGTGAACTAGGGTTACCTGCGGCTCAGAGCTGAATGAAGCAGGTGTGTCTGTTAGTGGGTAACAAGATAGAGTGCTTGGTTCAGTCCTTGGTTCTTGTGCTACTTTTCGTAGTGTCCTTCAAGAAAGACATTGAATCTCAAACTTGATCCCAAATTGCTTCCAGATTGTGTTCATGTTTGGTGATAAAATGTAATACCACTGTTGGACAAAAAGCATCTGCGAAGTCATATAATGTAATGAATATTACAGTTACATTTAAAAATCTCAGCTTATTGGTTAAAAAAAGAAAAAGGTTATGGCAAGTATT